>NC_092204.1:22350182-22370854 GCF_043381705.1 Parasteatoda tepidariorum
TATATTTATATATATAAGAAAACCAATCTTTGATACTGGAATGGCACCAGTCCAAATATTTTGGAAAAAGACTAAACTAATGCTCGAGAGGAAGAAATTCTTAGTTAACTTTAAATTCTCAGTTAACTTAGCAGGGGTCAGTTTGAAATATTGTAATTCCTTTTGCGCTTAAAAAATTTAAGCCGAAAGTCTTTTCTAGTAATATTATCACAGTTTCTTTTACTATAAAAAAAATTGCGAAACTGTTTTCTAGTAATCCTAACATAAAAGTTTCTTTTAAAAATATATACTGAAATGATTTTCTAATAATTATACTATCAAAGTGTCTCTTTGGGTTTAAAAATATGCGCCGAAAATATTTTCTAATAATCATCTAATATAAGTTTCTCTTACGGTTAAAAATATATATGCCGATAATATTTTCTAGTAATTCTCCTATCAAAGTTTTCTTTGAGGTAAAAAGATGCTTGCCGAAACTGTTTCCTGATTTTTCTCCCATCAAAATTATTTTATGACTTCAAATTGTAAATTGAAAAGATTTACCTGTAATCTTCCTATTAAAGTTTCTTTCATAGTTTTGTCTACTTAATAAGTTTCAAACAGTTTTTTTTTTTTAATTTGACTCTAAGAACGAAAGACTTTCAGAGAAGCGAAATATTTGAGCTTTGTGACAGAGATCAGTAAATAATTAAAATTTCAAAATTAGAAATAAAATAAAGTTAAGATAAGTAGATTTAATTTTAAAATGTTCATTTCCAGCATTATACTAATAGTTTAGCTTTTGATAGTTTGTTGTTTGTTTTAACACTATGGATACACGTAAGGCTAACATGAACTTCCATTAGGCATTTGGGTAATATTTTGAGCTTAGTACTCCTAAGATTAAGCAACTAATGTAAAAATAATTGCATTTACCATATATATTTAAACTGAAATGCATGGATAATAATATACGCTATTACTTAGTGATATGTTCAAGTGTGTAACAACAAAGCATTAAAAAGATTAGGAGCATTTTATTTTTCTGTGATATAACATAAGTGTGTATCACGCAGCCATGATAGTTTTATTAAGTTTAAATTTAAACACTTAAACTAACAATAATAAGAATAATATTATTATATTTAAAAATAATAGTAATGCAATAATTTTGACATTTATAATAATTTAAATAATAACAATAATACAATAATTTTAACATTTATAATAATTTGAATAATAATAATAATAATAATAATGATAACAATAATTATTTGATCCACCTTGAATAAGGATTTTACTATTCTTATGATTTACTATTCTTATAAAATCTTAATTTAAATGTTTGTCTTAATAATAATAATTCTAATTATAATAATAGTTCTTTGATCCAACGTGAGTGAGAATTCTGTTATCCTGAGTGTCTTATCAAGTCTAAATTTAAATATTCATTTAGACTTTATTTAATTAAGTCTTTAGACCTAATATAATTAATACCAAATTACATAAGAACTTAATAATAATAAAATAAAAAGCATTTTTTTTTATAATTCCATTTACTCGCGCGGTAACTCACCGGTAGATTCAACGATCTAAAAAGGCCAAATTTAATTTGACAATAAAAACACTTAAAACATTCAACTGCATGTTTTTCTTCGTCTCTTTCCGGCAGATCGACGTAAGTGAAAATTCGACCATCTGATTGTCTTAACAACTCTGAATTTAAATATTTATTCTTGGAAAGAAATCCTCTTCTCGTTTGATAAAACTTTAAATATGCAGGTCTGCGGATAAAGAATGATGCATTATTCGAAACTAGAAATGACACGTGAACATAAAGAATAGTTTGACACAACCCCCTAAACGTGGAAAATCCCCGTACAAAGCTTGCGCGTGAGCTTATGTTTTATGTAATAGCAAAGAGGATATATACTCCTATGCAGATACCCGCGATTGAAAGTATCTCATAAATAAAAATGTTAAATATTCTTATGCAGAGCGATGAATATTTCGTGAGTATAACATAACCATGTAACTATATACTAGTTATCCGTTGCTGAAAATTTATGAAAAATAAAATATCTTAACTTGTATAAGTATTTTGTAACAGGATATGTCTAGCGCATAGTGTTGTATCTTCGTCCAATTTTTCTTTTATTAAGAAAAGAAAATTTTAAAAAATGTAAAAAATTTGAGGAAAATGCAATATAATTTTGTGATTTTTAGTATAATCAACCATTACTTTAAAATTCCTATTATAACGACCCCCGCATGAAATCTCATTTGCTATTCTGTAGACACAATGTTATTTTAATCCTGTTAGAACGCCGAACTGTACAGTCTGCACTGTAAAAAATAGACTTTCGATTATCGTGAAATTTTTCTCATTTTTTACGAAACTGTCTCCTGGTATATGGTCCGAGCAAAGATTTCATCAAATTGACGAAATAGAAATAGTCACTTCTTCAAGGAAGCAAATTTCGTCAAGGCTAACGGAATATTTCTTTATTCTAATTTTTCCAAAAAAGAAGAAAAAAACTGTATAGCTCTAACTTTTTAAATAATCACTTTAAGGTGGTCACTACATAGACGGCACGACGCAACAAGGACTCATGGATAAACAACACCCACGCTCGAAGATGGATTCGGGATCCAGATCTTCCTGGTAAAAGCCAACTTCTTGACCACCATAAAAACCAGTCAGCGTAATTTATCAATTTATTTTCGATTGTCTTTTCCTTATTATAGTTTCGTCATTTTCCAGTTAACAATCTCTCACAATGCATTACGAAGAGATTACGGATTAAGGAAACGTTTTCGTCATACATTTGAGAATTCGCGTTTCGTCACAAAGAACATGATTTCATGACAAAATGATTCTCGAAATTAACGAAATACTGATCAAGGATTACTGTATCGTCAAAAGTTATATTTCTAAGAGTTTATTCCAATAAAATGTTTTCCTTTTAAGTCTTTGGTTTTTAAATCTATGGGTATTTCTTGAATCAATATTTATTACTTTTCATTTGTGAGATTTAGAAGTATACATTGGCTCATCATTAATTTTGTAAAGTTGTTGACAAAGAATTCAATAAACTTAATAATCATATTTTTATATTTTGAAAATTGTATTTAGTCTTCTTATGCAGTGTTGTAATAGGCAATTTATTTTGAGTTAAAACAAAGTATTATCTTCCTACTTGGTTTTGTTTTTGCTTAGATGTTGATGCTCTCTAGGCGTATATTATATTATATTTAGATGCTTGTAACAAACGCAACGCCATAATGTATCTTTAGATTTCGTTTTGCTTGTATTTAAATTCTCAAATTTTTATATATATATAAATTGCTTAATTAAGACAAGTTTGGTTTTATCTGCTTTTTTAGCTCATTTCCATTTTGACTTATTTTATTTAAATTAAAAATTTGATTTGGTTTCGTTTAATTTAATTTTCATACTTTGATTGCAGTATTTTTTCAATATGTAGATTTGTATATTCCCGATATAGTGACCTCATTCCCACCATACAGTGACCACAGTTTTAAAGTCCGTCTTTGTTGAGAAAATTGAGCTTAGGTAAACCTAGAACAAATGGAGAAGTTTCAATTGCCTGAAAGAAATTTTGTCAAAATATCAAAATGTAAACAAAATATGGCAGAATTATTTCTCTCTCCATAACAGCGAGTTACCTTACCATAATTTATTTACAATTTGAGACTTTGAAAATTATTCTACATTCGAAACTTTCCAGTTTATTTAAGGTTAACCTGAAATACCTTTTTCAACAAATAAAATTTAAAATTACCTGGTGAAAGAGAATTTACCACGAACGATTTCTCCCATGATTTTATATGTCTATAATGGGCTGCCAAACAGATCTCATTTTGCTTTATCCTAAGGAGAAAAAAAAGAATTTTGAAACTTTGCACACTGTACGGTAAATAAATTTCTGGTAAAAAAAAGAAAAGAAAACATATTTCTGGTTAATGAAACCTAAGTATACTGTTTTTAAATCATTCATTTGATAATTTATCTATTCATATGGTAATGGTTCACCAGAAGCTCTGGGATTCAAAATTATAGCTTTTATTATCACACATTAAGTAAAAAATAGAAAACCAGAAAGTGAAATAGAATAAATGAGTTTTATACCACGCTCTAAAGTCTCGTGATAAAATTACAAAATTTTAATTCATTTACCAATTTTTATTACATTATATAAAACTATATTTTTGTTAATTTTACCAAAGTGCTTGGAGAAAATTACCGAGCTTTTTGGTGTTTCCATAGAGCCAGAAGCATGATAATTTATACCATATTCCGGTTGTTTTGAGAATGCCTTTTCTTCAATGTCCAAGCAATTAATACAAAATAATATAATTATAGTTATAATGAATTAGATTTTTTCACACTCCTACTTCTGCTATTAATTGTTGCCAAATTCTGGTTTCATTATAACTGGATAAAGCCTGGCTCCAGAAAAACTCAATACTCCCAGATATAACTAAATCAATTGTAATCAATTATAGTTGTATCAACGAACTACTTTTGAATTATACTTTCTCATTTGTGAGTCATTCAAAACTCTTCAATAAATTTCAGAAAAGCACATCAGTCAATGAAGCGTTTCGCAGTTTGAGACTACAATAGCTTTCATGAAGTTTTAAAATACTTTCCAACTCAATAATAGCTAGTTTCAATAGAGTGGGTTTCAATATACCGAGTTTAAAGTAATTTTTCAAAAATAATAATTACTTAGAGTAACCTGCAGGGTAAAATACGGCGATTTCGACGAAAGTTTCAATTTTCTTAAATTGACTATATTATATTTAGTATTTAAAAACCGTTATTGAACAGCCGACACAATTTCGAGTTTACGGCTATTAGTGTTCATCTCTGTAGCCTTGTAATTTTAAACCCAATACAGAAGACAAGGAAACTCCTGGATCAAGTATTGGGAGACATTTGCCTTCATGGAAGACTTTTTGATGGAACTAGCCAGCATTCGAGTTACATGGAGAGGAAAACCAAGAAAATCTCCTATGGTTAACTGGACGACAAGGGGACTTGAACCCATGTTTTGTGATTAACCCGTGTGACCCATGTGATTAACCCATGAACCGTCTTCCACTGAGGATCCTTTTTGTCAGCCATCGAGGTGGTCTGTGAAAGCCGGGTGGGGAATTCGTATCTACTAGGGATTCGAACACGGTTCACCTCATTGGCAGGTGAGCACTCTATCCCCTGATCAACCAAGTTATAAAGATTATACTTGAAAATTAGTTCATTTGATTTTTAAATTTATTAAAAGTTTCGCTCACCGTTTTTTAAAAATAAAGTTACTGTTGTTTGTCCTATGTTGACAGAGGAAACTGAAACAGGAAACAGGTTAAAATGCTCAAAGCATCGCAAAAGACATTATAGTTTTATTAATCCCCGACAACAAAACTATAATGTTTTTTGCGATATTTTCAGCATTTTAATTATATTTTATTTGAATAATTTATATATTCAGGAGAAATGTAATTCATTTTTAAAAGAAATTTTTGAATAATTAATTTTTTTTCTTGTCAATTATTCGATTAATTTTTCTAGCATTTTTTTGACAATTACAGATTTTTGAGACATTTTCTGAAAAACGTTGATCTTTAGACAATCTTGCTACGCTAACACACATTACAAAAAAAGTTTATTATAGAATTCTTTGAAATTTTGTATAAAGATTTTGTATAACGTTTGATATGATTTCATATAAATTTGTGAAATCGTGAATTTATATATTTTATCCTATTTTGAGTAAGAATATACAGATTTTCTCCTTAAATAATCAATTTTGAACAATATTTAGTTCTTTTATATTTTAATTCTTTAAATATTTCAGTTAAAAACTCAGGTAACAATATTATTGATTTGAGAATTTTTTTTTGTTCTTTATGAATTACAATATGTTAAAGATTTGTTAGCATGGCATGAAAAAGTTTTAATTTCTATGCTTAAATTTGCTCTTATTACTTTGATGAAAAAAATATTTTATAATTTTTGAAAGGTTACTTTAAATTTGTAATTTTAGGATCCTTGCTTACTAAAACCAAAATTAAAATTTTAATTAAAACTGTTTGCAAAAAAAAAAAACCATATTGAACCAATTAGAAAACACACTAAAGAATACTNTGAGAATTCTGTTATCCTGAGTGTCTTATCAAGTCTAAATTTAAATATTCATTTAGACTTTATTTAATTAAGTCTTTAGACCTAATATAATTAATACCAAATTACATGAAAACTTAATAATAATAAAATAAAAAGCATTTTATTTATGATTCCATTTACTCGCGCTGTAACTCACCGGTAGATTCAACGATCTATAAAGGCCAAATTTAATTTGACAATAAAAACACTTAAAACATTCAACTGCATGTTTTACTTCGTCTCTTTCCGGCAGATCGACGTAAGTGAAAATTCGACCATCTGATTGTCTTAACAACTCTGAATTTAAATATTTATTCTTGGAAAGAAATCCTCTTCTCGTTTGATAAAACTTTAAATATGCAGGTCTGCGGATAAAGAATGATGCATTATTCGAAACTAGAAATGACACATGAACATAAAGAATAGTTTGACACAACCCCCTAAACGTGGAAAATCCCCGTACAAAGCTTGCGCGTGAGCTTATGTTTTATGTAATAGCAAAGAGGATATATACTCCAATGCAGATACCCGCGATTGAAAGTATCTCATAAATAAAAATGTTAAATATTCTTATGCAGAGCGATGAATATTTCGTGAGTATAACATAACCATGTAACTATATACTAGTTATCCGTTGCTGAAAATTTATGAAAAATAAAATATCTTAACTTGTATTAGTATTTTGTAACAGGATATGTCTAGCGCATAGTGTTGTATCTTCGTCCAATTTTTCTTTTATTAAGAAAAGAAAATTTTAAAAAATGTAAAAAATTTGCGGAAAATGCAATATAATTTTGTGATTTTTAGTATAATCTACCATTACTTTAAAATTCCTATTATAACGACCCACGCATGAATTCTCATTTGCTATTCTGTAGACGCAGTGTTATTTTAATTCTGTTAGAACGGCCGAACTGTACAGTCTACACTGTAAAAAATGGGCACTCGATTATTGCGAAATTTTTCTCATTTTTTACGAAACTGTTTCTTGGTATATGCTAAGAGTAAAAATTTCATCAAAGTGACGAAATAGAAATAGTCACTTCTGTACACGATTGTACACAGTGCGCTGGTTCATTAAATACGAAATTTCAACAAACAATACTTTATTTTAACAATTGTAAACAACCAAATTCATTGCACTATTGCAATGGAAGCCACGACTGGCTCAAACAAGAGTTCAAGAGAAAACTGAGCAGTTCACAACAATTGCTACAGATGGCGCTTCGCCTAAGACCGAAATATTTCGTTATTCTAATTTTTTCAAAAAAATAAAAATAAAAAAAAAATAAAACGTGTATCTCTAACTTTTTAAATAATCACTTTAGGGCTGTCATATAGACATATAGATAAGGACATATAGATAAATTACACCCATGCTTAAAGATGGATTCGGGCTCCAGATCTTCCTGGTAAAAAGTCAACTTCTTGACCAACATAAAAACCGGTCAGCGTAATTTGTCAGTTTATTTTGATTGTCTTTTCCGTATTATTATAGTTTCGTCACTCTCCAGTTAACAATCTCCCACAATGCACTACGAAGAGGTTACGGATTGCGGAAACGTTTTCGTCATTCATTTGAGAATTCACGCTTCGTCACAAAGAACATAATTTCGTGACGAAATGAATCTCGAAATTAACTAAATACTGATCAAGGATTACTGTATCGTCAAAAGTTATATTTCTGAGAGTGTATTCCAATAAAATGTTTTTTTTATGTCTTTGGTTTTTAAATCTATTGGTATTTTTTGAATCAATATTGATTACTTTTCATTTGTTAGATTTAAAAGTATACATTGGCTCCTCATTAATTTTGCAAAGCTATTGACAAAGAAGTCAATAAAATTAATAATCATATTTTTATATTTTGAAAATTATATTTAATCTTCTTATGCAGTGTTGTAATAGGCAATTGATTTTGAGTTAAAACAAAGTATTTTTTTCCTACTTGGTTTTGTTTTTGCTTAGATGTTGATACTCTCTAGGCGTATATTATATTATATTTAGCTGCTTGTAACAAGCGCAACGCCATAATGTATCTTTAGATTTCGTTTTGCTTGCATTTAAATTCTCAAATTTTTATATATATGTAAATTGTTTAATTAAGACAAGTTTGAATTTATCTGCTTTTTTAGCTTATTTCCATTTTGACTTATTTTTTTTAAATTAAAAATTTCATTAGTTTTCGTTTAATTTAATTTTCATACTTTGATTGCAGTATTTTTGCAATATGTAGATTTGTATATCCCCGATATAGTGACCTCGTTCCACGATACAGTGACCACAGTTTTAAAGTCCGTTTTTGTTGAGAAAATTGAGCTTAGGTAAACCTAGAACAAATGGAGAAGTTTCAATTGCCTGAAAGAAATTTTGTCAAAATATCAAAATGTAAAGAAAGTATGGCAGAATTATTTCTCTCTCCATAACAGCGAGCTATCTTACCATAATTTATTTGCAATTTGAGACTTTGAAAATTATTCTACATTTGAAACTTTCCAGTTTACTCAAGGTTAAAATTAAATACCTTTTTCAACAAATGAAATTTAAAATTACTTGGTGAAAGAGAATTTACCACGAACGATTTCTCCCATGATTTTATGTATCCATTATGGGCTGCCAAACAGAAATCGTTTTGTTTTATCCTAAGAAAAAAAAATTTAAATTTACCGCACTGTATGATAAATAAGTTTCTGGTAAAAAACAGAAGAAAAAAAATTATTGTTAATGAAACCTAAGTACTCTGTTTTTAAATCATTTATTTGATAATTTATCTATTCATGTGGTAATGGTTCACCAGAAATTCTGGGACTCAAAATTATAGCTTTTATTATCACACATTTAGTAAAAAATAGAAAACCAGAAAGTGAAACCGAATAAAAGAGTTTTATACCACTCTCTAAAGTCTCGTGATAAAATTACCAAATTTTAACTCATTTACCAACTTTTATTACATTATATAAAACCTTATTTTATTGTTAATTTTACCAAAGTGCTCGGAAAAAATTACCGAGCTTTCTGGTGTTTCCATAGAGTCAGAAACATGATAATTTATACCATATTCGGGTTGTTCTGACAATACTCTTTTTCAATATCCAAACAATTAATACAAAATAATATAATTATAGTTACAATGAATTAGATTTTTTTACACTCCTACTTGTGCTGTTAATTGTTAACAAATTCTGGTGCATTATATAACAGGATGAAATTTTGCTCCATAAAAACTTAATGCTCCCAAATAAAATTAAATAGATTGTTATCAATTATAGTTGTATCAACGAACTACTTCTGAGTGAAACTTTCTCAATTGTGAGTCATTCAAAATTCTTTCATAAATTTCGGAAAATCACATCAGTCAATGAAGCGTTTCGCAGTTTGAAACTACAATAGCTTTTATGAAGTTTTAAAATACTTTCCAACTCAATAATAGCTAGTTTCAATAGAGTGGGTTTCAATATACAGAGTTTAAAGTAGCTTTTCAAAAATAATAATGAATTACTTAGAGTAACCTACAGGGCAAAATACGGCAATTTCGACGAAAGTTTCGATGTTTTTTAATTGACTATATTTTATTTTATATTTCATAACCGTTATTAAACAACAGACACAATTTCGAGTTTACGGCTACCAATGTTCAACTCTTTAGCCTTGTAATTTTGAACCCAACACAGAAGTTAAGGAAACTCCTGGATCCTGGATCAAGTATTGGGAGACGTTTGTTTGGCGCAGCATGTCCTTCTTTGTGCCACTAAACCCTACATTCAATCAATCAAGTATTGGGAGAAATTTGCCTTCATGGAGTACTTTTTGATGGAACTAACCCGCATATGCGTTACATGAAGAGGAAAACCAAGAAAATCTCCTACGGTTAGCTGGATGACAAGGGGACTTAAACCCATGTTTTGTGTTTAACCCATGTGATTAACCCATGATCCGGCTACCACTGAGGATATTTTTTGTCAGCAAGGTGGTCTGTGAAAGCCGCGTGGGGAATTCGTATCAACCAGGGATTCGAACCCGGTTCACCTCATTGGGAGGCGAGCACTCTATCCCCTGATCAACGAAGTCGTCATATAGACTATACTTAAAAATTAGTTCATTTGATTTTTAAATTCATTTAAAGTTTCGTTCCCCGATTTTTAGAAATAAAGTTATTGTTGTTTTTCCTATGCTGACAGAGGAAACTGAAACAGGTTAAAATGCTCAGAACATCGCAAAAGACATTATAGTTTTGTTAATCCCCGGAAGCAAAACTAAAATGTCTTTTTGCGATGTTTTCAGCATTTTAATATTTTTTATTTTAATAATTTATATATTCAGGAGAAATGTAATTCATTTTCAAAAATAAATTTTTTAATAATTAATTTTTTTCTTGTCAATTATTCGATTAATTTTTCTAGCATTTTCTGACAATTGCAGATTTTTGAGACATTTTCTGAAAAACGTTGATCTTCAGAGAATCTTGTTACGCTAACACACATTACAAGAAAAGTTTATTATAGAATTCTTTGAAATTTTGTATAAAGATTGAATTTATTTATTCGATTGAATTTATTTATTTATTTAATTTTCGTGAATTTATTTATTTTATCATATTTTGAGTAAGAATATACAGATTTTCTCTTTAAATAATCAATTTTGAACAATATTTAGTTCTTTTATATTTTAATTCTTTAAATATTTCAGTTAAAAACTCAGGTAACAATATTACTGATTTAGGAAGTTTTTTTTTGTTCTTTATGAACAACAATATGTTAAAGATTTGTTAACATGGCATGAAAAAGTTTTAATTTCTATGCTTAAATTTGCTCTTATTACTTTGATGAAAAAAATATTTTATAATTTTTGAAAGGTTACTTTAAATTTGTAATTTTAGGATCCTTGCTTACTAAAACCAAAATTAAAATTTTAATTAAAACTGTTTGCAAAAAAGAAAACCATATTGAACCAATTAGAAAACACACTAAAGAATACTACATGATATTCGGATACATAAGTAAATAAATTGTGTTTACGGAATTAGCCATAGGTTAAAATGGAAGAAATAAAACCCTTTTTTCGTCTGATGAGAACCCTTAACCCTTTGATGGGAGATATTTCAATGAAAAGGAAGCAACATTTTCTAATCTTAAAACAAATTAATATTCAAAATGCAACTTTTACTCATGAATTAATAACATAAGAGTAACTTAAATTTAATAATTCAAAAGAATATTTTCTTCTCAAGAACTTCGACACCATTGCATCGAAACAAATGTGGAATATTAAGTAGCTCCATTTTTACAGTTTTATCAATAGTCACGTGATTCAAAACAAGACTAGTGAAGAAAAGTTGTGGTTTAAATGAAATAAATGTATCGTTAACATGGAATGCATCTCCTGAATACATAATAACTTACTTCAGAAAGAATTTAATTCATTACATTCAGTTTTTACAGAATGAGGTTTTCTAAAGGTTAAAAATTTATCCTACTAATTATAGCAAGGGTGTTTGAAAATAAATGAAGCTGATTTTGTGTGTTGATGCAAATGAGGAATAACAGCAGTTAAAAATAAGGGTAGATAATTACATTTGCAGAGAAAGTTTATAAAATTGTTGTTTTTGATTGTAAAGAATAGTTTGTGTAACTCTAAAAATGGTGTCTCTGTTTTCGTTGAACAGTCTTACAAATAGTTTTCTAAGACATCATTTACATTCCAAAACCAGTAGTAATCAATCGCTTATATAGTGGTTGAGAGAGAACGCTAAAGAAAGGAAAAACGAGCCTTGATGAAAATTAAACTTTGAAAAGTTGCTTACGATTTCCATATTTTTTTATTCTTTATAGCCAATGTTAAAAAAAATAAAAAGCTAAATAAACGGAAACTTGATTCCAAAGAAATAAAAGTGCATCAGCCTCCTAAGTTATTATGACCATTGTTAAAATGGCCAGGCTGCGTGTTTTTGTGTTTTGTTTTGACGCTTCTACTATTTAATAAGTTGGCAGTTACTATTTCCTTGTTTTTCTTTCTTTATAGTGGATGTTAAAGTAATGAAAAGAAAAAAGGCAAGGAAAGCTAATTCCAAAGAAATGAAAGTGTATCAGCCTCGAAGGTTATCATGGCCAATGTTAAAATGGCCAGGGTGTGTGGTTTTTGTATTTTGTTTTTACGCTTCTACTATTAAATAAGTTGACAGTTACTGTTTCCTTTTTTACTTTATAGTGGATGTTTAAAAAACGAAGAAGAAAAATATAATTAAAGGGAAACCTTATTCCAAAGAAATAAAAGTATATCGGACACGATGGATATCATGACCATTTTAAAATGGCAAGGGTTTGTGTTTTTGTATCTTGATTTTACTCTTCTGCCATTTAATAGTTGCCAATTACTACCTCCATGTTTTTTTCCTTATAGTGGATGTTAAAAAAAGAAAGAGCTAAATAAAAGGAAACCAAATTCCAACGAAATCAAAATGTTTCGGGCTCAAAGCTCATCATGACTCTTGTAAAATTTGCCAGGCTGTGCGTTTTTTTGTATCATATTTTTACTTTTCAACCGTTTAATAAGTTGGCAACTATAAGTTGCAAAGTTTCTATAAAACAATTTAAAAAAACTCATGGAAATTAAAAAATCATTTTTCGTGAAGCAAAGACTAATTTAATAGAAAATTTAGGGCTTAATTTTTTACTCATAAAAAACTCCAAATTTTCAAAATTTGTTTTATTGTTTTTAACAAACTTTTAAAGCCGACAATAAAAATAATCTCTACATTTGTATTTGTATTGAATTTGCTAAGATCTGTCTTTCACTGCCACCGAATATTTTTATAAACACTTCATGGAATTTTTTTTTCTTTGAAATCTGTGCGACTTATGCGTTCTTGAGCCGGTATGATTAAGTACATTTAAAAATGCTATATTAATCTATTAATGATTTTTTTCGTAGCAAAATAATTCTTACTTCAGTTAATTCCCTTTTAGGCAGGTTCCGTTCACGCCCTTCTTACCTTTGCAGATTAAAAACTAATATTGAATATTAAAAGTTTTATTCTTTTTCATGCGAATTTCAATTTGTTTTCAAACATATCTTGTTTTAAAAAAGACGTTGAAAAATGATGCATGATCCGTCACTGAAAACTTTACACTCACGGAAGAATATTGAATAAATTTTGTTAAATTAACTTCCGTTTTTTTTTTAACATTTCAAAAAGAATAAAAAATGATAAATTACTTCCTTTAAAGCTGAATATCGATTCTAGTTAGTCTAACACCTGGAATTTCTTCACAACTATTGTACAATAAATCATACAGGTTTATGACTTTCGCCTTTAGACACACTATAATAAACAATCAAATACTATAATAAATCAAATAATTCTATAAAAAAAACAATCTTTGACTTTTGATTGGATTGGAAAAAATGACCAAATATATATTATTAAATTAAAAAGTTTCATAAATTGCAATTTTAATTGGCTTTATTTTAAGACTATAATTTTGTCAGTTTTGCTATAACTGTACTAATGAGCTCAACCCCTTGCTCGCTTCAGTCACCAACCTTGCTTGCTTCGGTCACGATTGCTTTGCAATCACTGAAATAAAAAATATTCTATTTAAACACTCCAAAAGGACATATTAAATGTATTAATTTAGAGTAAGTTCAGTTTCAATCACTATTTTTTTTTCTTATAAGTAATAATTTTTTANTATATAATTCAAATTTATTTAATTCACGTCTCAGTAAGTTTTAAAACTAAATGATACAAATAGCTTTATTCTAATAAAACCTTTTAATTTATAGTTTTGGAAGAAACTAATAATACTCGCAACTGTGCAGCATATTTCATTGCAGAAGTATAGAAATTTTTATAATAATTCGTTCATAAAGTATTCAAAAGGAATTCTTTATATAATGCAATATTATCTAGCTCATTCATGATGTTTCAGTAAATAATGAAACACTTGCGATGCGTAAATAAATTGTATTAATAACACTGTAATTGTCAGTATCAAATACTTACTAGCGTTTCCGACTTCATTTGCAGACTCCTTACAGTAAATTTCTGGAACAAAAATCATTATTCACTAACTTTCATCTGAATGAACCATAATATAGATTTATATTATGATATTATAAATGATAATACGACGCCATTTTTTTGAAGCTGTACTTTTGACGTCGAATACTGAGACACATCATTTTTCAAAACACCACGATTTTTTCCTTCCATTCAATTTCTTGAAATGATTAATATTTGAGAGATGTTTTATTCACAGCGTTGATAATGCACTTCATTAATAAAAGCATAAAGCTTTAACAAACATGGGTATAGGCTTTGAATAAATAAACTGTCGTTGCAAGTATTGATTATGGAAGCTAAAAAAAAAAACAACTGACTTTTTATACTCCAAAACTGATCAGTAATTAACGATAATGAGACATCTGAGCTGTCTTATGTCTCAATTATACACTCTGTTAAACCGTACAATTAAATTTCAATAATTTTTTTTCACTCTAAGGCGAAAAAAAATTGACTAATATCCAGAAAAATTAATTAGAATATGGAAATGATTTCTTGTAATTGGCGAATAATTTTTAAATGACAGAATTAGAACTTATTTTTTATAAAAATGTATAATTTTGTTACGAACAAAATAATCTGCATGTAGAGGAAGTCATGATGTCAGAACAGTTATCCATTTTAACTATGTAAGCAGATCAATGATGCATAACAAAATGTAATGAATTTTGCAAAAAATAAAATATTTCTATCTATAAATTATTAAAAAGTAATAATAATATACATAGAAGTATAATCGTAGTATAATATAGTATTTTTATAAATTATTCAAACTTTATAAATATCTATACCCGGAAAATTGAACATTCATCATTTAATCATATTCAGAAGTTCTTCTTACCTTTTTTTTACCCCATGTTCTAAATCATCGTCAGATTTGATGTCTCAATTTTATGTATTATCAAGCCCTTATTATTTTTTCCTCCCCCCGTTCGCTTTGCTCGCCAACCCATGTCGTTGCTTCTCGTTCATAAATGCTTGAAAAAAATGATCAGAGGTCTTAAAAAATTAAAAAAAAAGATCATTTTGCTTATAAATTGCATAATTTTTATAATTTTATGAAAGCAAAATTTTGTTAATCGTAGCGATACGTATGAATACCTAGATATGAAAAATAATCAATTGCATTTGAAAAATAAACTATTTAAATTTAGGAATAAAGATTGTGCGAAACAATACGAATCAGCAAATGAAAAGTAATTTCATTTATTAACAATATATTTATAACGCTGTCATTAAAACATAAAACAGTTTTACCTGGAAATATAGTTTTTACCCTCTTCAGCGTTTTATATTGTTAACAATTCCGATAAGATTGATATTTGTCAGCATCTCATCACTAAATTTCTTATTTTTTTAAATAATATTTATCTTTTTTTACTCCTTTCGATATCAAGTCAAGTGCAAGCTTATGCAAGGCAGATCTCGAGAGAGAGAAATTTTTCTGCAACAATATATGAATAATCATTATTTAAAACAGTGTAGTGAAAAAACACTTAATATGGTAATAAAATTCGAAGAAATTTGAATTATGAAATAAACTTGCGTTAAGAAAGAGAAAAGTGACCCTTTCAGCAAGTTAACCCCTTAACGATCGGTTAATTTTCAAGAAAACGGTCATAAAAGTGCCTATTTCTTCCACATACCACATATTTGATTAGTGGTGACACCTAGTTTAAAATAAACTAACTATCTACAATTACCTTAACAATATCCTGGTACTGCAATCTGGTGAGTAAAATGAGATATAAAATGTTTTCCGGGCAAAAGAAATGAATTAGTTTTATTTTTATTGGAGCGTTAATACTGCACACTCCATCCCGGAAATATCACCGGAGCGAGAAATAGAGGGCGAAACCTCACCCCGTCATTTTCACGGGAGCGAGAAGGAAGGGGTTAAATATTTCTACTCCGTAATTGCATTTCTCCGGACAGCAGAGTGACCCACATGGTTTTACTAAAAGTTTAACAATTAATATTTCTAGATCTAGGTAATTATCTATTTTATATCATCGTACTCTTTGTACATTTTTTACATATCTTTGTTAAAGTTTCCAAGCTTTAAACTTATTCAACGAAAAAAAATACAATGTAAAGTTGTGTAAAAATACAATGTAAAAAATACAATGTAACTCCCAAAACAACTGTGGTGGTTACGATATTTATATATAGAGATAGATGTTAATCTGCAGTCAATAGAGCCTTGCCGTTTGTTGGCGCGATATTGCGGTGGTATTTTCGATCTCACCAATCTTACACTGACAATTTAAACGCGGAGAGGAGCTAATTAATTCATACCGTGCATTAATTGTTCACACATTGGAGAGTCGGGGAACTATGATATAGCGCAAATTTGCTGCAACATCAATAATCTATTCAGTTAAACTACAGTTATCTCGCAATTAAATTCATGAAGTTAGGTGTTACAATTATTTTTAATGGCGTTATAATCTCTTGCTAATTATATTCAGATGCGTGGAATTTTCAGTACAAATCACAGATTCAGAAGCGGAATAGAAAACGTTTAGATATAAGATGCCTTTTTACATCATACGAACTATATACCAAATTTCTCAATGATTTAATTTAGCCACGTTAGGGGTGCAGCGGACTAGAGCTATATTATGTATAAACATGCTGTAAAATGTCTAATGATCGAATAAATATGGCGGAAAAAATAAAAAGAAAGGATACTTTTTGTCTTCCCACCATCCTTAATAACTCTAGAGCGAGCTTGCACATTTCGAGCTATGTATCTCAGAAATTTCTTCGTCACAAAATTTGAAACCATTAGAAACGTTTTCGCAATGTTTCTGAAAAGCAAGTTTATGAATTTCACTCCCACGAGAGATTTGTCTAAAGCCCCTTCTAAGGCGTAAAGTCAGGCACTAGTGACATCTTTCAGTAATCCAGTGGGTGACCACTTTGAAAAACTTGCGAAGAGACATAGGGTGTGCTGCATCGGTGCTCGTTAAACTTTTTTACAGTAAAGTTTTCAACTATCGTTGGCGTCATTGTCCATGCAGAGGACCAAAATTGCGATGGCATATTTTTGTATTTTCATTAGGGACAACTTGGCTCCGACCGTCGCTTATAGCCCATTGTGCATCTCCAATGCGAAGGAAATATAGTACTACTATTTTTACTATTAAGCATTTCATCGGAATGAATGAATTTATTTCTTCAAGTGTTGCACAGCTGTAATATACGCTTAATTAATGCCTTAAAATCATCGATTCACTGAGCGGAAAAAAATATCTGAATGCTTGAATAATTAATTTAGCCGTCTTGAAATATATTATAGGAAATATATTTTTGTTTCAAATCGATGAACGAGTGATTTTAACTATCAACAGTGTTAAATCACACTTTTTTGCAGAAGAACGTTATTTTATTAGATACTTTTAGTTTTAAACAAATTTCTGTTGAGTTGAAAATGTCTTTGTTTTACTGGAAAAAGACCGGATTTCCAAAATTTGGAATATCAAGCAAAGGGATTTAATAAATATTCACAAACATAATCTGAGGAAAAAAAAAACATCCTACTTTTTTCTTTCTTATTTTTTTCGAAGTTGTTTCTGCCGTATCCATATCATAAGAATAAAATAGCAAAACGCCATTTTGTTACACATATTTAAAAAAAAAATAGTTTTTGCAATTCATAGGTTATCTGATAAAATACTTTTTCAAAATGTTGAGAAATTTTTTAGCCACTAGAAAGATCCCTACGAACATTGAAAGTGGAGAGGATTTGTTTCAGTGTTGGCTAGAAGTGTTTAAATAAAGCGTGATAAAAATTTTAGGAAGTAAAAAAAAAATTGCCTTTTTGGTTATTTTATATATATTTTTTAAACAGCTAATCTCACGGTTGCATACATATTTATTAAACTTTTAATTTAATTTAAGCTCATACCTATAAGGAAAATTAGATTAATAATTCTAATTAAATATAATAGTAGATAAAAATAATAGCAGATAAATATTCCTACCTACTTATCATCTTCTACGCCAGATTGCACATAAGGCCTCTAATCTCTTTTTTCAAGCACACCTGCCTTGATTCAGTCCTCTTGCCTCCTGCCATCTTCTTAGTTTTGCTTTGCATAAATCTTGGTTCATGTACTTTTGCGAAGTAGGTTTTTGCCTTTCTCTTTTACATTTCCCATCGTGTGCCCAAGAAGGATGATGTTAGAAGGACTGCCCCGTTTAATACGAAAGGTCCCGTCCATCATCATCTTTTTTTTCTTCAAAATTTCTCCTAAACTGGTGATATTTTTGTCTTTGTTAGTAATGCGAAACAGTATTAGGCAGGAAGATTCTTAAAATAGTTTTTAAACATGTGTTCTTGAATACCAGATAAGTTAATTAGTTCCCCCCCCCCCTAAGTATGGGTATGCGGGAAAATTTTTTGACTTGTCGTCGTGACAGTCTCCCACCCAGCCGGATGTGGACAGAGAGTATCTGGCAGACGCACTAACCGAGAGGCCCGGCGAAGCCCCTCCGTGGCATTTATTTAAAAACTAGAAAAAACATAGTATACTATTTTGGCAACAGCCCGGAGGTAATCGGGCAAAAATGCAAAAGTTACAAATTTACCTCAAGAATTAAAACGTTTTGCATTTTTAATAGTTGTGACTATTCCGACTATTAACTAACAGGTGAAGTTAAACATTTAGAGCGATGTTTACAATAAAATATATGAAAATAAATTAATGTTTATAAATTTGCCAATGGACCCTGAACTGAATTTGAAAATGATTAAAATTTACTAGATATAGTAAATACCATGTAAGTAGTAGTACCATGTAAGACCCAGAATTTACCATGTGAGAGCAGTCAAAATATAATGGAATTCGTTCAAGTTTCGTGAAAAATATTTTTTGTCAAACCTCATGACAGAAAACTGGTGGTTCAAAAATTAAATTTTGAAATACGGGTAACATAATAAAAAGAATATAAAAGACAACTGATAAAAGAAAAAAAAACATGAAGTTTAAAAGGCTAAAATTATACAATTGACCAAAAGGGTCTAAAAATTCTACATAAAAATTTTTAAAAGATCGAGCGTGCTCTCAAAATCGATATAATAAGACTTAAAATTTTTTAAACGATTAAAAATGAATATAGCACTCAAAGTAAAAACATCGAAATCACTAAAATGATTAAAGGAAGTACAATTAAAATAGCACAAAAGACTGACATAAAATAGTCAACATTAAAATCCAATATAAAAAACAGATTAACATAAATAAGAAAAAGTTGCTAATGAATGCCAGATAAATCAAATAGTAAATAAATAAAATAGTAGATAAATAAAATAGTAGATTAATATAATATAAGATAAAATAACATAAAATGTAATAACGTAAATTGTTGATAAATAGAAAAAATAGTATTAAGCATCGACACTATGTTATAAAGTTATAATTTAATTTAATTATAGTTTCCTTACATGCCTTCTAAAAATATCAAATGTCGAGTGTTAAATTCTTATCTCAACTATTAAGCCCTGATTTTAATTGCCTTTTCCATATAAAGTTACTCCAAAAGCTACCACTTGATGATTTTCAACAGAACATTAAGTCCTAATCCGAAGTTAATTGCTCTTTTATGACTCTATATTTAGAATAGTAGCTTTTCGGTGATATCTCAAATAATTAAATTTAAATGACTCATACACGCGTTAAAGTAACTTTGGTAAAGTTAAAGCTTATGCTCAGTAATTGCATTTTATGAAGTATTATTTAAAATGTAAGGATTACGACTGACTATTTACATGAATTGTTATTTGCTGATATTCAGAAGTGTATATAACTTTATTGGAATTGTTACTTATATTTCTTGTCTAATCTATGTGTTGCAATATATAAATTAAGAATGGATTAATTGTAGGAATACTTTTACGAATTCTTCAAATAATATTTAGATGAGGTTTCATTAGATGAATTTATTTTTACTGGCAACTTTGAATTGATCTGGTAACTTTAAATTGATAAATAAAACGTGTTCGACAAAAAATATCAATTATAAAATAATTCTCTGCCTGTTTAAAATCAATAGAACTCTCCTATATCCCAATAATGTCCAATATAATAAATTTTATTTAAAATCTATCATAATAAAATATATACTTCTATCACAGCGATAGCTCTATCACGATGAAAAAAATACAGATCGTTCACCTCTAACAAGTGAACATAAATATCTTAATTGTAAAACCCCCATGCGATCATCCTTAATTAGCGTTACACTTAGCTTATATCACAATTTTTCT
This sequence comes from Parasteatoda tepidariorum, assembly GCF_043381705.1. Classification (NCBI taxonomy): domain Eukaryota; kingdom Metazoa; phylum Arthropoda; class Arachnida; order Araneae; family Theridiidae; genus Parasteatoda; species Parasteatoda tepidariorum. Next base: position 22,370,688 of record NC_092204.1, read on the forward strand.
CAGCTTACCCAAACCACGAATTACTATTTGTGTTTGGAGCAGTAAAGCCGATTCTGCCTCATGCACCATTTCGCTTACATTCAGCTCACTTCATATTGTGGTTGCAAAAAAACTTTGATTGAAATATGTAAATATATACATGGAATTTCAAGATGATCACACTAACT
>NC_092204.1:22370931-22420358 GCF_043381705.1 Parasteatoda tepidariorum
ATATATATAGTTTACCTTTGTCAAAAATGAAGTCAAAAAAGTATGCATATTAGGAGACATAAACTAATATTTAAGCGACAAAAAATAGAAGCACTTAACACTCAATATGTTTTTGTAATAATAAATTTTAACAGAAACATTTCTAAAGAATTTAATTGTAGAAAAACCATAAGTCTATACATTTTTAAATTTTTTTTTTGTCGGAATGTTGGAAAATTGATTAAAATAACAAGATTAAAAGAAAACTATTTTGTACCAAGCATTCAGTCGAAATTGAAATGAAAATCAAATTATAAGAAATCAAAAGAATAAAAACATGTTATTTAAGACTATTAAAATACCTTATTAAATTTTCATAATCAACATTTAAAATATCCGATCATAAGGTTGTTTTATTCTAGATATTTTTAATATCTTTTTACATTTTTAAAGCGAAAACATTTACCCTTTTTATTTCATTTTTCCTGACCTGTAATTCCAACAACATATTCCCTATTAAATATTTAAGATAATCGCCTTTTTATTTCTGACAAAGACACTCTTTTCCAGAAACTTTTATAAAGAAAAAGCAACCATAAAAGGAAGAAAAAAAATATGAATTTCCCGTGAAGGGAAAAATGAAATTTGGAATGGGTATTCTGAAATTTGAAATGGAAGATTAAGAAGAAAGAATAGACGTAAAGGAAATCAATTTTGAAGAATAGAACTGAAATTTCTTTCATTCCGTTCGCCGCTAGCTATCTCAGTCAATACATATAAGCCATTTAATATCTCTTCATAATCTCCATCGTTTCTGATATGAGCTATTTTTATCGAAAATTGTACAATTTTGTATTCCAAGTATACTTTTTTGTGCTCCTTTAAGCATTAACTACAGATTAATTCCGGTTGTTTTACAATACATATAGTAAACTAACTAATATTTTGAAAAATATAAATTAAACAATACAATGCAATTTTATAACGCAAGTTTTTCCGTAGTCGATACCTTTAACTATAGATATTTAGAATGCTTCTCAAAAAAGAAGATACATTTTACGGGTCGAAAATCATTAGGGAGATTTCACACTTCCACGTACTGTCTAGCCATAACAAGCAATCCTTCCGCTTGAAAGTCTGATATTGTCAGTCATTTTGGAAACTAGAGTTCAATAATTTCTAATGGGGAAACTATAGAAATAACCAGACTCTCCAGACCTAAATCAACGCAAAATTGATAACTGTGCACCCCTATCCTTAATTATTTATTTTCGTAACTACAGTAACCACCAGCACAAAAATGCACCTCTCATGTTCACATGCGTAGTTTCTACACTGCAGAACAATTTTGGTTCTAAAAAAAACACAAATAAAGCTATATCATTAGCGTAGTCGCGTATGGATTTGGGATTCAGTTGTTTGCAGCACGCAAAAATGTAAAATCTCTCTAAAAGTTAAGAGGAAAAACAATAATAAATCACTATGGAAGAAGGTGAAAATATATATAGCAAAGACGTTTTAGTTACTGTAGGAAACAGAAAGGACTTAAACCAAAGAAAATATAAAGAAGAAAACCAGCTTTCCAAATCAACAATTAACGCGGGGAGCTGCTCGGTGTGGTATGTTGTACCAGAAAATAACTAAGAGAAAGGGCAACCTACTCAGATTTAGCGGAGCATCATAAGAACTAAATTTTTGCACATGCGCAATAGAAAGCAATTTGACTGTCAGGATTTACGTCACCTGAACAGGTTTGCTGGGCAGTTTTTCGCTAATCGCCATTTTATTTCTTCGTTCTGTCACAAAACGTGATGGCTGATATAAGCAACATGTATGATATAAATGAATTCTCAAAGAATTATTTTTCTAAGTATAACAGTACGGTTAATAATGAGTGCAAATATACAGCAACAGGTGGCAATATACAGAAACAGTGGTTAATAATACAGCAACAGATAGACCACAAATGAAAAGAGCTAACTTCTTTCTCCTCCCCAATTCTGGCAGTGGTAGAGAGGTTGGGAGGAAGGTCGCTGTAAACCAGTTTTAAGAAAGGCCTCTTCTGATGTGGCCCTAAAAGTTGCTTTTTCCTTTATTATCTAAAACAGCACCCAGAGACTGAGGGATCGATTTACATTACTTTTATGGAAACTAGCCTTCTCCCCCTTTGTACATGCTTTGCTTTAATGACAGTAATTAAAAAACCCAGAAATTAACTTTCTTCAATGAATCTTGAGAATGCTTATTTCATTTTCATTTACATATGATATAATGAAATTATTTAAATTGCTTAGAACTGAAGTTTCATAAGGAGGTTATTCGTGATAGTGTATAATGAAGACAGTTTACAAGTTAAGTTTTACTTTTTATAAATCTCAGGTCCTCCTAGAGTCGACAAATTTTATATTGAAGCTCTTCTTTGGAGAAAATAAAATGCTTATTCACTTAAAGATTATTACTACAACATTTCATTTTCCTGATTTTGTATTAGTTGTGATTCAAGCAACGCATCACACAACAGTGACAAAAAAGGTAATTAGATACTAGTTCAATACAAAATAAAAAGCGTTTTTCTTGAAAAAAACAACAACTTAGATTTCCGTTGATGTAAATTCTAAACGATAACAACAAACTACATGTTTTGGGTCGTAAACTTTTCCAGCTAACAGGAAAATCTATTCAGATAATTTTAAATTTAACTGAAGGTTTAGATGGAGATCGTTTTGAAGAAGAATACATTGAAAGGAAATACTGTAAAAAATGGATACTCGATTATCACGAAACTTTCTTCGTTTTTGAAGAAACTGTTTCCTGGTTCATGCTCTGAGCAAATATTTCGTCAAATTAAAGAAATAACTACTTTTTATTTTATAATCGTCGTTGAACAGCCGACGACCCAATGCAGAAAACAAGGGAACTCGTGGATCATATATTGGGAGAAATTTGTCTCTGTGGTGAACTTTCTGATGGAACTAACCGTTACATGGGGAGGAAAACCCCGAAAACCTCTAACTGTTAGCCTGATGACAAAGGAGCCCATGATCCGGCTACCACTGAGTATATCTTACGTCAGAACTGTATTCGGTGCATGTAGCATGCGGAATTCGTAACAGCGAGTCATCGTTGGGATTCGAACTCGGTTCACCTCATTGGAGGGCGAACGCTCTATTCCATGAGCCATCACGTCTCACGAAATAACTATTGTCACCTCTTCGAGAATAAGAATTTCGTCACAATTAAAAAAGTATTTCGTTTTCCTGCTATTTTTCCCGAAAAAAACTTGTAGTGCCTAATGTATTGAAGTTCTTTAATAATCACTTTAAGGTAAGCATCTGAAAGACGACACAACAAAACAAGGACACAGAGATGAATTACACTCATTCCCAAAGAGGGGTTCGAATTCCGGATAGTCTTGGTACAAGGCCAACTTTTTGACTACCATACAAAACCGGTCAGCGTAATTCGCCAGTTTATTTTCGATTGTCTAGTCTTTACTCTAGTTAACAAGAGCCCGCAATGCACTAGGAAGAGATTGAAGAAGTTTCGAATTGATGAAACATTTTCGTCATACATTTGAGAGTTCACGTTTCGTCACAAATCACGTGACTTCGCGACGAAATGATTCTCAAAATTAATGAAATACTGCTTAAAGATTGCTGAAACATCAAAAGTGAGAGTTTTATTTTTCAGAGTGAAGGAAAATGTTAATGATTACATTAATATTTAAGAATTTAAGAATTGTCATTAACGAGAATGTTTTTTCATCACATACCTACGTTTCTTTATATTTCTTTAGGTTCAATTCCTATGTAACTCCTATTTCTACAAATAAACTCGTTCCACGTTTTGGCATTTAGTTGCCTTCTTACAGAACATGGGCCGTAAAAGCAACATTATCTGTTAAAGAAGATTTTGTTTTCAAACCCCTTTCTTACTCAAAAAACATAGAATTTAGCTTATTTATAGTAAATATAATATGCGAAAAAGGAAAATACGAAAGATCAAATCGATGGTATCGGAAATCCATTATAACAAAAAAAATTTTAAAACCATACATTATAACTCTTAAGTTGGAAAAGCTACGAACAAATCTCTAAAACTTACATATCCCATAAGATTAAAAAACATCAAACAAAAATCATCAAAATAATTAACTTTTTGAAACATTTCATATGAAGTGCAGATAGAAGAGAAAAGAAGCGAAAACAAGTGAAGAGTGAGCATTCTAGGTTTCATAAATCTTTTAACCATCATTAAATTATTTGTAAATATAACAATCTTCTCAAGGTTACGAGAATTTTCTCACTCTAAGGACTTTTTACCTCTTCTTTATCGTGATTTCAGCACAAATCTTGCTTTTCTCCCAAGTTCAAATATTTTAACTTTCTAACTGAAATGTAGAAACTGAAATTACTGAGATGGAAAAAAGTAAGATTTGCCAAAACACGGTAATGGAAAGGGAAAAGTGTGGAGCATGGGAAAATTTGTGTAACGCCCATTCTATTTAAAAATAAAGCGTAACTTTTGATAGAATGTGCAAACTGACACTTTCATCTTTAATAACTTGGCATGCCCATTTTATCAAGAATTTGGTTAAATTGGGATATTAGAGTATAAACTGTTTGTGGTAATTAAATAAGAATATGTGGTAGTTTTTTAAAAACCTTTTTAAAAATTTTCGATATAACTTTCGTTAAACTTAGTTAAAAATAAGTTCTTATTAAAATAATTCTTGTCTAAAACACATTAAATACACTTCAAGCAAAAATTGATTCCCTGTATTTAAACAACAATATTTAAAGAAACTGAGATTTTACCAAAACTGTATAGATGCCCAAAATAATTCATCACTCCAAAGGAAGACGATTTTTATGATATTCAAATAGTTAAAGTGACTCATTTTAATTCATTGTACATATAGGCCAGTGTAAAAAATTAACGCGTATATTTTATGTAAATCCGCTAAAAACATATTTGATTTGAAGTAAAAATGTTTGGTGTTATTTAACAAATCATAGATAAAGCTTTCATTTTGTTAATTCATAAATAATTTTCGGACATTTAATTCTAACGATATTTTAAACTTCTAAAAGCAAACTGATTAGCAAACATAATTAATATCGTGCAAAATTGTTAAGAAGAGTTTTTTGTTTTTGATGTCATTTTAATCAAGAAAGTCAAAACATTTTGAAACTTTCATTTTATAAAATATAACAATAAAATTTCTCTTTAAATAGTATTATTTAGAACATGAGAAGAACCAAGGAAGTTATAAAAGCACTTCAAAACAAAATATCGATACATTTTGTTTGGTAATAAATTCTTAAAAACCCATTTAAAACCCAATTCTAAGATTTATTGTTCTTTTCCTACCATTTATACTACTGTTGTTTTTAAAACTTTAGTTAAAAGCACGAGAAAAATGTTTTATTTGTTTTATTGCTAGGTAAAACGGAGAAAAATTGAAATAAATGGGAAATAATCGTTCTTTTTAGGCATTTAAAGTTGAGATGAATGCGATTTGAAACAAAGAAATCATTTATATGTAACTACTAAAAATGTTTCAATGTTTTTTTTTTTTCGAAGTCTCCGAACTTTTAAATTATGAAATAAAATATCATTTGCTTAAAATATATAAAGGATAAATTTACAATGTGTCTATTCTTTTTTTTCACTTAAACAAGAATTTTTAATCAGTAATAACCATAGTTTTCTTACTACAAATAATACAATGGTTCTAAAATTTTATACTAAGTATAAATGTAATTTTTTTTTAAATCTTTCTCAATAATAAAAAATTAAATACAATAAAACATTAATTTTGAAAGGTATATGCTAAATTAATTTATAAATGAGAAAAATATGTAAGGAGTTAATTATCATGGAAAAAAAAACCTATAACTAGGGAAAATTATTGATTCAATCACAGTGAACGCAAACCAGTGATTGACAAATGAAACTGAAAAACTGTGATTATTAAATACGTTTTCTAGTTTCTGTTTCTTTTAAGTTTCCTATTCAAACTCTAACAAATTTAGCATTTCGTCTATTTAATGAAATCTTTATCCTATTTAAAAGAATTTTTATTGAAATCTATTCCTCAAGAGATTGTATTCCGTTATGCTTTAATCATGACACTTCTTTATCTAAAAAGTGGAATCAACTGTCTGTCTAACCGAAGAACTACTCTTGCCTAATATCATGGGTGAAAGCCCTTATATAGCAAGAAGGAAAAGAGAAAAACCTGGTACGTAAAACATTTCATCCCAGCATTTTTTTCGAAAAAAATGAAATATCTGTAACTATCAAGATTTCTTTTATAATTCTGTCATATATATAAAACTGCTTCTTTTCCAAGATAAAGTAGATATTGTTGAAAAATTTAAAAAAAGAATAAGTAAACTCCTCCCCAAAACTAACTATAACTGAAATGGTTTTACTACCAGCCTTTCCTCTTTTCCGTCTCGCTTTCACCCCTGCCTAATATGCTATCTGCTGCTATGGAAACAAGAAAACAGCATTTCCGGTATAGTTTGTCTACAGTAAGAACTCCCCTAGATATTAGTCTGGACCCGTTGCTGTGACTATGGTAACGAGGTGTAACTATTTCAAGTAAGGGTGTGGGGTAATTATTTAGGGCAGGTTTTGGCTCGGATCGTTGAGAGAAAGGGAATCCTTATTTTTCCGTCTTGTGTTTGCCTTAGAGTGAAGAGAAGCTACCCTCTCTAAAATGCGCTATTCTTGTTTCCATAGCAGCAGACGGCCTCAGACTTTATGGCGAGAGGAGTTCTTACCGTAGACAAACTGTAAGGTGAATTTGAAACTTTTCTCGTCAATCCGATTTAGAACTTATCCTAAATATTTCCTACAGACGTCGAATTGAAATCTTATACCTCTAATTTTAACTTCATAACGAGAGTGCTTTGTACAACTGGCGACAGGAGTTTTATCATTTGACCAAAAGCAAAGTTAATTCGCTATTTTCTTTAGTAAAATTTAAGCTCGGAGGCAATGAAGGGGTATATTACCTAGCTAATCTGCAGATAAAGTAAGGGGATAAGCAATAATGTGGAATACAAAAATGTCCGCGTTTATATAGGTAATGCGCACATTTATGGCTTCAGCATCGAAAAATTTCCAAACATTGTTTCTCTCATTCTGACAACCAGTTTCATGATCGTTTGAGTTTATTTACTTGATTCTTTATAAATTGAAAATCAAATAAATTGCATAGTGTTAGTTTCCTCAATTGTGTAACAATATTTTTACTACTGAAATTTTTGCACTAAAGTTTTTAATTGTTTGATGGTTTATCTTATCAATCGATATTTTTTAATTTTATTAACTTCTTTCTTTAAAGATCTGTTACAGTTAAAGTAGTAAATCGAGTTATTATTAATACTACCCGATCAATATTAATAGTAACCGCTTCCTTTGGTCAAAGTGAGAAATATCGCAATTTATTCACTTTAACCTGCTATTATTAATAATAACCAATGAAGGTTGGTCAATGTGATCAAATGGTTTAAATAGCATTCGGACATGGGTATGCCTCTTTGTACATGTTTCATGGGTGAAATGATAAATCCGGTTATTTTTTTATACTAACCGGTGTTAAAATTAATAATAACTGCTTCTTTTGGTCAAAGGGGGAAATATAAAGGGGAGATTTCCGTATCATGATCTGCGGCAGAATAATCGAAGCTTCCGAGGAAGGGCCAGAGAGAAACTTGAAAAAAAAAATCACTGAAGGAGACCAACTGGAAGGGTATAACTGGTAGCCATCCCCGGGCAAAATATCTACATGTTTTTGCCTTTTTTTTAATTTTCCCAGTTTAAAATTTTTTTTATTATTTTATTTGTCAAATGCCAGTTACATTAGCCGTTAGGCCATTAAACTTCTTACTTGCCAATAGCGTTGAAATGTACAAGAAAAATCTGTCTGTGCTCCACACTCGTTCAAATGTTTAAAATCAGTTTGGCTCCTTAACGATTGTAGTTCGCGTGGCAGATCACGATACGGAAATATCCTCAATAAAAACGCGAAAGAAGGACATTGACCAAACTTCATTGAATATTATTAATAACAACCGGTTAATGTCTTAAATTGGCTTAAATTATTCACATTAACCGGCTTATATAGTCATTATTAATATTGACCGATTAGTATTAATAATAACCGATTAATCACATTGACCGTAACATACCGAAAAATGAATAAATGGCATTGTGTTAGTTTTACCATACAAAATTTTTGCTACTCTTCCAGGATTGATCTGATTTTAACTTTAACGAATGTCTATTAGGTAATGTGTGGAATTCCGAGTGGGTAATGTAAGGATTAATGAGTGACTAGCATGTAATGCTCAAACTAAATAGTGCCTAGTAGGTGATGCACAGATTTACGAGTGCCTTGTTAATACTGTGTGTAGTGTATCTACCACTTCAAAATTACAACTACAATTCACTAGTATATAAGACATGTTAAATCGATTCTATTTAGGAGTACCTTTACATAGATGAAGGTTGACATTGTCGATAACAACTCGCCCCCACATTTGCGACCTTCGGACGTGATGTGAACACGCCTACCTTGGCAGTAACGCCCACTTCGTTGGATGGTCCACATTGAATAGTTGACTTGCTACTTGTGACTGCAACATCATCCACCTCCCAGCGCAGTTGCTGCTCAGTTTCAATCACACACAGCGTATCCTTTCGACTGCTAAAGGCAACACAGCAGCGACTACGACCGTGAAGTTAATACACCTCTCACATTCAGCACTCAAAAAGAACGATGATCTTAATACAGCTCTCCAGGCTTCACACAAAAAACAGCAATGATTCAACTAGTGGTATCCATTCATCGAATTCTATCTCAGATATAATTCTGGTGGGGGAGTACTGTAGTGTATCTACCACTTCAAAATTACAACTACAATTCACAAGCATATAAGACACGTTAACTCGATTCTATGGTGGGGTAAATTTTCATAGATGAAGGTTGACATTGTCGATAACAACTCATTCCCACACTGTGCATATTAGCGACTGCCAAGCAGGCAAAGCAAGAACGAGTACCTAATAAATAATTTCAGCTTATGAGTACCCAGTAGGTGATTTGCAGATGTAACAAGGGTCTTATAGGCTGTTTATCTGGGTAATTTACAAAGCACCCAAGTAATTTTAGTAATGAAGCAATTTTTATCACTATAATGTATCATCCTGTTATATTTACCCATTGTCTAGATAATCAGTAGAATAATTGATTTATGCACTTTAACGATTAGAAATAGATTACAGTAGGAACATGTTAGAAAGAGTCTGCCAAGACCTTGATTTATCAATTATTATCTCTGAAGGTTCGTAAAAAATTAAGAATAAATATTTTCTGAGTTAAGGAAAAATTTTATTTTTGTTAAATGGTAATCATATCCTTTCAGAAATGTAACAAAACTCGGAAACTAAAATTACGTTTTACGCACAAAAAAATCAAACATTTTAGTTGTCTGTAAAAAAAGAAATATTATTGTTTAAATAAATTTGGAACATGCTTTTCCTGCTAATATTTTTCATACAATAGTAGAGCTTTGTGAACTTACAATACAAATTGTGTTGTTGACGTATGCATGTTCAAGCAGAGGGGGGTGATTGTTCTTGTTTACCAGTGGCGCCATCTATGGTCAAGAATTTGACTTCTGCCACACCATACGTCACACCCGTTTATAAGGAGGACCCATTCATACATCCATTCATTCACGCACAGATCGTAATTTTGACCTGAATCAGAGAACGATCGATCTCCAATCCAGTATCCCCAGAGGTATAATTTCGTTATGGGAACATGGAGGACTTTTGCGACTCGACAGATTTAACGTACATAAACGGGGAGTCATCGACCGACGGGCTTCGAATCCACGAACTCTCGGACATGGGCTCAGCTCCCTACCGACCAGGCTATCCCGGCCCATAATGCAAATTAATAGAATAGAATAGAATCTCATTATTTAAAATAAAGTAATCGAACAATGTTTATTTACTCTTCATTTTTTTCTCATTCCAATCATTATTTTTAACAACAATTTGAAAAAAGTGACTAAAGCAACAATTGATTAGTTTTCTGTATCTGTGAATTTTCTGTATATATTTGACAGAAAAAGATGAAATGTCTTACAGATTATATATGATCAGCCAATTTCTTAAGAAGCTGAGCCCAGTTTGGAAAGTTTGTTATTGCTCGAATAATTCATCTTCATTGAAGCAATTTGCATAAACAGTGCAGTTTTTCTACCAAACAGTATTGCTTTTAAGATTTAAAATAATTCAATAAAAAAATTCAATCGTCTTGAAACTTTGGGAGTAATGTTAGATTAGTAACTTGAAAAATAAAGACATTCATGCTTAAAATTCAATCTCATTTTTGTTCCTGACAAATAATTCGATTCCAGGAAACAAATTTATTCAATTTCCCATGGAATTATTTTATCAGAATTCATAATTGCATTTTTATTCATTCATAATTCATATCCAAATTTATTTTTGCATAGTATAAATAAGAAGTCTGAAATAAAAATGTGTAGGTTTTCGATTTTGAGAATAGATCAGTATTTTTGAAATTGCAAAACAAATAACAATCTATAAACAAAATAATTTCTACAGATTCTGAAGGCAATATCAAAATTCAAGTTACATAGCGTGACCTAAATTTCTAACTATTTGAAAAACATGTTTATGATTTCCTTGCTGAAAGTAATATTCGCCGAAGCATTTGCAGATCCATCACAGTAGAGATGTTTACATATTTTGAACAGTAAGTGAAGTGATTTATGAATTGTAAATACCGAAATATAAATTCCATTTTAAAACTATATGTTTGCTATTCCTCCCCATCTTTTGATTTTCAAATTTATATATATAAATTTGTCTTCGATAAAATGAAACTGGATGCTATAAATAGTATCTATAGTCTGTTCAACGAGAACTGATAGTGAAAGTAAACAAAGCGGAGTGCTATTTGGCGCAATACCGTTGTCTGCTTGGTGCCGGAATAATGACAAATAGCGNCGCAGTAGTATCTAGTTTCGTTTCTTTCCGGAATTATAGTTAATATTTTGTTTTTCTTTGTGAATTTCATTTATTTTTTCATTTTGATAAAATTAAAATAAATTTTTTCAGAGTTTTTATTTTTTTTAAATTTTTTTTTTAAAGTTATTCCTTAATTCTAACTATGCATCCGTTTAAGTAATACTTAGGTACATTTTTGTATTTTTCGCTCCTCCTGCCACATCAGATAACATTTCTATACTAAGGTATTTGTTTTTCAATTTTAATTGTAGTTGACAGGAATGTTTCTTCTCCTCCTACCGTTTCCAATAACAACATTTCAATGCTTAGGTATTAGTTTTTCAATCTTAAGTGTAGTTGATAGGCCAGGTTCTTCTTACAGTATCAGATATCAATATTTCTGCAATTACGTACTTGTTTTCAATTTTAATTGTAGTTGACAGGAATGTTTCGTCTCCAGACACTTCCTACCGTTTCAGATAACAACATTTAAATGCTTAGGTATTTGTTTTCAATATTAAGTATAGTTGATAGAGATTTTTCTCCTCCTCCAGGCTCTTCTTACAGTATCAGATATCAATATTTCTGCNTCGTTTTTATAGAAAAACGAAAATGATATTTGGTTTTTGATACCTTAAAGTTAGATAAGAAAGCGTAAAATTAAAATATTTACATGAAAATACGTTTCTAATTGTTTCAGTTAACACATAATTTTATTTTGAGAATAGTTTTAATGTATTTTTTGTTTTTTTTTTAGTTTAAATTAAATTAGTTTTGTTATATTTTACTTAAATATCTATGCAACACAACTTTTATAATTCAATCTTAAAAGTCGTATAGAATTGAAAGAATATGTTAAAAAAAATACTCTTTATTTTTATAATTACAATTCTTTTTAAAATTTATTAAAAGTTAAATAATATTTAAGATAGTTTTATCTTTCACCGATTGATTTAAAAATATATTTGAAGGAACTGCATTTATTTGTATTAAACTGTTATCTTTATTTTTCAAAGGGAAGTATGTGTGAAGCCTAACTTTTTTAACAGGGAATAAAATGTCGTTCTTTTAAAGTTTGGTAAATTAGATTCATCGTCCACAGCTTTGAGAACTTTGTTTATTGTCGGAATTTCGTTACGATGGAAAAAATCATGAACTTTTCTTCTTAAAGCATTTTAGTCGAAATCCTCAATGTCATCCAAAAAAGTTTTACGAGATTTAGTCTTCTTCGATGAATGTAATATATTATCCCTTTTATATTCTTTAATAATTCTGAAAACATAAGCTGTGCTAACTCCCGATGCAGAAACCGCATGGTCAGCCACATCAATGATTGGAACATCTGGTTTTGAATGCACTTCTGTTTTATAAATGTTCAATATTATTTCCTTTTCAGCTTTACTTATTTAAGATTTCTTCTGCCGTTTTTTAGGAGGACTTAAATCTATCACTTTATTTTCCATATTGCTCATGAAACACCTGCAATAAGACACCACGGCAAAACAAACAACCCTCTAAGAAATAAGAGTTTTTGCTTGACTGATAGGAGCTATTTGTCATTAATCCGGCGCCAAGCAGACAACGGTATTGCGCCAAATAGCACGCCGCTTTGTTTACTTTCACTATCAGTTCTCGTTGAACAGACTATAGTTTCGTTTCTTTCCGGAATTATAGTTAGTATTTTGTTTTTCCTTTTGAATTTCATTTATTTTTTCATTCTGATAAAATTAAAATAAATTTTTTCAGAGTTTTTTTTTTTTTTAAAGTTATTCCTTAATTCTAACTTTGCATCCGTTTAAGTAATACTTAGGTACATTTTTGTATTTTTTTGCTCCTCCTGCCACATCAGATAACATTTCTATACTAAGGTATTTGTTTTTCAATTTTAATTGTAGTTGACAGGAATGTTTCTTCTCCTCCTACCGTTTCAGATAACAACATTTCAATGCTCACGCATTTGTTTTTCAATCTTAAGTGTAGTTGATAGAGATTTTTCTCCTCCTCCAGGTTCTTCTTACAGTATCAGATATCAATATTTCTGCAATTACGTATTCGTTTTTAAATTTTAATTGTATTTGAAAGGAATGTTTCTTCTCCAGGCTCCTCCTACCGTTTCAGCTAACAACATTTCAATGCTTAGGTATTAGTTTTTCAATCTTAAGTGTAGTTGATAGGGATTTTTCTCCTCTTCCAGGTTCTTCTTACAGTATCAGATATCAATATTTCTGCAATTACGTACTTGTTTTTCAATTTTAATTGTAGTTGCAAGGAATGTTTCTTCTCCAGGCACCCCCTACCGTTTCAGATAACAACATTTGTATGCTTAGGTATTTGTTTTTCAATCTTAAGTATAGCTGTTAGGGATTTTTCTCCTCCTCTACGTTCTTCTTACAGTATCAGATATCAATATTTCTGCAATTACGTATTTGTTTTTAAATTTTAATTATAGTTGAAAAGGATTTTTCTCCTCCTCCAGGTTTTTCTTACCGTATCAGATATTAATATTTCTATGCTTACGCATATTTGTTTTTCAGATTTAATTGAGGTTGACAGGGATTATTTTCTCTGATAAAAGGAGAGACGCGCGTACTTCATACTTCCTCTTCCTTTTTTGGTGGATTAAGTATTATTTCATGCTCTTTGGTTTCAGGCGGTAGCTGAAAATTGTACCATTACAGGCCCTCTCATTTTATATTTTGGGTAAAATTGCCCATCTCAGGAGTAGAGTGTAAAAAGTGATGTTGGATATTTCCGTCCAGGCAATTAATTTGAGATAATTATAAATGACGCGGGCATCTGTATCTAGCCTAAATACAGACATTTGAATTTTAAATGATTCTTAGATTAAAAAACATCATTAATTTATCGCTGATGTTGCCGTTCAACAATTTAAAAATAAATAGATTCATAATTATTTCAATTGTTCGTAGACAAAGTGCAACTGGTAAAAATCTTTGACTATTAATTTCATTTATTCTTAGTGAAAAAAATTGGCCCGTATTGTAACAACTTTTTAAAATTTCCTAAATTACTTAAATTAAAAAAAATAATTAATTAATTACATCAAATTCCCAAATTACTTCATCCAAATTGATGTTTGTGTAGATTAAAATTTAGCAGAATTTTTATTAGAATAAAGGGCCCTAGCAAGACTTTAGCGATAGTTTGCAACAAAGAAATGAAAAAGGTTACCAAATTCCCAATTTTTTAACCTAATCGAAAACAATGATGTCACCAGCAAGAAACCTAATTTCTCATATTTAGTTTAAAAAATTTTAAAGCAAAATTATATCAATGATAATTAGGTAGTTTTAAAATATTTTGATCTTAAACGTATTCTTCAAATAGAGCATGGATGGATTGTCTATTGAACTTTCTTCTAAACAATTTTTGTTTTCACAGACAAAAGGATTTCTTTCTTCTGTCGTAACCAACAGATTTCAATTTTTAAAGATTTATATCTTTTTAGCAATAAATACAACATCTTAAGCACTGTGGCATTCTAAGCAGTTATAACTTTTTCACATTCAAAACAGTTATAATTTTTTTGACATTTTAAATAGCTTTTACGTTTTTGACATTTTAAAGAGCTTCATAACTTTTGGCATTAAATAGTTATAACAAACTAAATAGTTAATTTTTTCTTTGCATTTTAAATATGTCATTATTTTGACACTGACTTTTTGACATTTTAAAAAGCTTATAAAATTTTAGGAATTTAATTTTTAATATTAAATTTTTGCAAAATTTTTAGAATAAAGAAAGAAGGCACTGACTAGTGATGGGCAAATGTTAACAGTTGCAAATTTACGAGATTTTTAAAAATGCTATGTTATTTGCAAAAAGACTCTACTCCCCATGACGATATTGTTCGAAAAATAGCTTCAAAACATAATTAAACAATAATATACCATTAATAAAACTAGTGCGGTTTTTCTGACATGGCAGCTGTGGCGAGGAGATTAAAAATTGTTGAAAATAATTACTTATTACAGGGTCGAAAATATTAAGAAGACAAAATCAGCAAAAACGCTTTGGAGTTTAGAACTAACTGTTCAGCACGATCAATAGTAAAGTACACCGGTCTTGCCACAGATTCGATAGAAATACTTCAAATGAAGCTACAACTTATTCAAGTAATAAAATTCATAACTCATCTACTATTAAAAGAACAAACATAATCTCAAAAACACAAACTGAAAAATACAGGATGCATTGTATATTTTATTCATTAATTTCATTGTGATATAGCGAACTCCATATTAACAAACATCAAGAACATTAAAACAATTTAAGTTACCTGTCTTTTTAAGAATATACAAATGTAAATTTTTTAAAAAAATAATCCGAATGTCTTAAAAATAATCTGAAGTGAAGTGAGTCCCACAGTGGACTGTTCCAAATGATGGAAGGCACGGCTCCCAGTAGAACACCGAAATCTAACATCACTGGCTGAGGTCAGTACGCGGGTGGGTGACCACTTCGATAAGTCTGCGCAGAGACAGAGGGTGCTTGGTATAGGTCCTCGTTAAACTGTTCTACTGTAAAGTGCCAGACTTCATGTGCAGGTCGTCGGGGTACCAAAGCAGGGGAGTCCCCTCTGCAGAAGATTAAAATTGCAATGGCAAATTTAATCTTCTGCAGATGTCTTCGGATCATCCTCACCCTCTAGTGCGACGTAAACAAAGTACCTACCTACCTTAAGCCTGTGACGGGAGAATCCCCGCATTCAAAAGATAAGTTTATGTGACACAGACAATTCCCACAGAAAAATGATTTTTGGTTTGAGTCTGTAAGTGTATGGGGACAATATCAAAAGGTAACTGTTAACAAACATGAAAATGCCGGGAATAAAATTGTGAAATGAAATAAAAATAATGTTAACACTAGTTTTGAGGAAATTTTTTTTAAGTTTACAAATTTATGAAAGTTGTAGAAGTACTGAATTATTTACAAAAAGGCTTCATTTTATATTAGAATTAGAGCTTTTGAAAAAAAGCTTTAATGAAACAGAAAAGTAATAAAATACAGTGAAACTAAGTCAAACGATGCCTCTATCAACCGAACATACTATAACGCAGCTTTTTTTTTAAAGGAATTGCGAGTACATCAGGGTAATTCTCTATTTTAATTTGTATATAAAATTTACGCTGGTACCGAAATTTTTAAAAAAAACTTTTTTATAATTTTAAATAATTTAAACAATTTTAACGAAAACAATGCGTTTCAATTAGCAAATATTTTTAAACGGAAACTAATTCCAAGCAATTTAATTGGTAGAATTGCTTGTATAGATGAGTAGTTTCGGGTATAACACGAAGGATGGTCATTTTTTGAAAGAGAAATCGACTGTTTGATGACATTCTTGAAAAGAATAGAATTTTTCTCGAAATATTCCCTTAATTAGGTAGTCTTATTTAAAAAGATTTCGTCCTTGAATGGATTCTTCAAATAGAAAAGCATCGATAGGCTATTGGATAGGCGGAGAAACTCTCAATTAAAAGATTTTCTTCCAGAGAAAGTCCTTTTCTGCGGAGACTTTCTTCAGTAATTTCATTTGATGAATTATTTTTTTTTTCTCCTTCAGCCGAATAATAGAAGAATAATGAGAGTAACTTTTCGAAAGTTTGATGTCGTTTCCTTTTGTTAAGTTTGTAATTAAGCTTCGTAATAGTTTGTGTTCCTTTGTATGGGAACTACAAACATTCGAATTCAATGTTCCTGCAGTTCGAATTTTCACATTTAAATTTATGTTTTTAACCAAAGGCCTTTTATCGATGGATATTTTTACTAGATAGAGTTTCAAACTAAATAATTAAACTATGAAAAATTTTGTAATTGGAAGTTAAAGTTTATAATTTAAAATTCAAATTGCAATTTTCTTAAAAAAAAGAGAGAAATATGAATAAACTTATTTTAAATACTTTGGAGTATATTTTAAGTTAAAAATTATATCATGACACTAAAAATTAAAAAAATATAGTCAAAACTGGTTGTGAATGCAAACAATAATAAGTATTTATTCTCTTAATAGTCAATTGTGTATAGTTTTAATCACTTATTTTTAAATTAGTATTTTATCTTATAAACGAAAGAATTTAAGTAAGTGTGAAATTCATTAGAAAATTTTAACAAGTATAATTAGCAAAAAAGGCACAATTAACAATTATTTAAATACATTAAATTATATAATTAAGAATTATTAAATCATATAATTAACAATTATTTATATAAAAATTCAAGGGAGTAATAAATTCAGAAAAAACAATAAAAAAATATAAATCATGAAGATTTATTGACTTTGCTAAATCACACAGAATCTTCTGCACCATTCTAATATCTGGAGACATTTTGCACAATTCTCTGTTGCTAACTAAATCAGGATTGTGAGAATCTACCTAGATTATCTTTATTCTCAGAATTAAAATTCTGACTTTTGACTATTCAGCAATCCTTGAGCTGTATATCGTTAATTTTCAGAATCATCTTGTCATGAAATGACGAGATTTATTATGAAATGTGAACTCTCTAATATGTGACAAAAATTTTCCTCAGGTCATCACTCCATACATAGTACAATAAGAGAGGTTGTTAACTCAGAATGAGACAAATAGAATGAAAGATTAGACGATCGAAAATAAAGTGACGCAATAAGCTGACCTGCGTGCATGGTGGTCAAGGAGTTGGCCTCGCCCCGGGAAGATCCCGGGCTCGGGCATGGGTGCAATTCATCTCTCTGTTCTATCTGTTCTTCTTGGTATGTTGAAATGATATTTATTCCCCTAATTGTTGCCAACGATAAATAATTATTAGAATAGTTCGATACACGAAACAATTAAACAAAACTTGATAATGGTGGGGCGGAAATAGTTTAAAAAATTTATCATATCACTCATGAACCACCTCTTAAATCATTCAAAGATAAAACTGGTAGATATTCACTGATGTAAGTTTACTTCACCAATACCAGACTGTGTAGGGGTAGTGGTGAAGTAAGACTGTGTAGGGGTCAGGGAACTGGCCTTGCATCAGAAAGGATCTAGTTTTGAATCCCGGGCAAGGCATGGATGTTCTTTCATTCTTTGAGCTATCTGTTATTACTGTGGGAGCAAGGTTTGCCAAACTAATATGGTGCCTCTGAAAAAATGGCCAACAAATCTGCCCTGTTAATGCCTGAATTTATGAAATGTTTACACAGGAGGGCATTGAAAATTCATAAAAATGTTCACCTAAGGCTACGTGCTAGAAACTTTTCAGCCCTACTGACTTACAGAACACTGACGGTAAACTAATATTATTCACGTTATGCAGTCAATTCGCTATAACTCGAAGTACGATAACTCGAATATTACTATAACTCGATTTTTTAATGGGTCCCGACCCTTTTATCTTCAATTTCATGTTAATTATTCTCGATTACTCGCACTTTACTCCCTTTAACTCGATTTTTTTTTATCTTTTAAAGCAAGAAAAGAAAGCCTAGGAGCTGATATCTTGCCCCTTCCTTTGCAACACACGCAATGTCTTTCGCACTCTTCATGGAGAAGCTAAAGCTGTCCCTCTTGAAGTATGTGAACAGTGGTTAAATGAAACGTTACCAAATTTACTTCAAGGATACAGTTAAAATGATGTTTTCAATATTGATGAAATGGGTTTATTTTTTAAATGTCTTCCAAATAAGACTATGATGTTTAAGGATGAAAACTGCTCAGGGGGTAAAATGAGCAAGGAACGTTTGACTGTCCTAGTTGGAGGAAATGCGTCTGGGACAGAGAAATTGCCCTTACTTGTTATCGGAAAATACCGAAATCCCCGATGTTTCAAGAATGTAAAAACGTATCCTTTGGATTACAAGTCTAACAAAAAGTTTTGGATGACATCAGTTTTATTTGAAGACTATGTAAGAAAATTGGATCGGAAATTCTTCGCTAAAAAAAGAAAAGTGATACTCTTTATGGATAAATGCACAGCGCATAGTGATCTACCTAATTTGAAAGCAGCAAACCTGCAGTTTCTCCCGCCAAACACAACAGCAAAGTTGCAGCTGATGGACCAGGATATCATTAAGTGCTTCAAACAGTCTTATCGTAAATGGCTTGTCAAAAAAATGATCTTAAATATTGTAAGCATTTAGAAGATTTGTAATTGATAGGCATTAATTAAATAATCCGACAATATTTTGAAAGACCAAAACCGAAACTAACGGTAAGTCGAACTTCCGATATGTCGAAGTTTTTCGTCAGTCCTATCAGATTCGAGTTATCGCGAATTCACTGTAATAATAATCTACTAAGCTTCCTTCTAAGCTTAAGCCTTGGCGTTCTTTGAGATTCATGCAATTTGTTTGTCGAATCAATAGAAAACGATGTGGAGGCGATCTGAAACAGTATAGTGCTGCCATCTGTCGAGGTCTGAGTGAGAGTTCATGTTGACTGATATAGAGAAAGTTCAATAGAATCGAAGTTTGGCGCCATTTGCATTTCAACCCAGAATCCTTAAATCCATCATGTTGCTGGACCACCACAGGAATTGGTGCAGTGTCATGCAAGTTGAGTTAAACTTTATCAATAAAGGTTCAGATCAAAGGTTGATTCTAGTAATTTACTGGCATCGAACTTTTTCTCAAAGAAGAAAACTAGTTCTTTTGGTAAACGGGGGGAACCAGTTCTTTAAGTAAACTAATTTTTCTGAGTTTTGTAAAAATTGCTGCTGCTTATTTTTTTCAGAAAAAAGAGAGCTAAGTGTAAAAATTAACAGACAGCCAGTTTTACGAAAATTTCTATCAATGCAGATGTGCATTCTACAGAGCAGAAATTAGTTCCGTATAAAATTTAAAACACAGTTAGTTAAAGTTTCAACTACATAAACTTTAAACAATTGTTATTTACGTCAGAGTTTTCGTAATTCAAAAAATTAGACGACGTAAAAATTAATCTACATTGTAATTATTTCATTATCATTTTATCTAATTTAACTTTAGAAAGTGTTGTACAATTATGACTGTTCTCTTCTTCCGAAACTCTAGCAAATGGCTTTCGCGAATCTTGGAATTATAATGCTCATTTTATTCGTAAATACAACTGCAAGATACTTTCATTCTAACAATTTCGTCTTTACAATATTCTAAAGATGGTGGAAACGTTAAGCTTTACTCTTAAAAGAGCGCAAGAGATAAAGAAAACAAAAGCATTTCTTTGAAGAATATGGATACTTTCTCTCAAATAACGAGCTTATCAGAAGAAAATTACTGATGCAAATATTTCGAGAAATAATGCAACGAGAGAGAAAGACATTTGTGGTAAAGATAATAACATTTTCAAAATTTTAACTTTCTTGCATCTTCGAAAAAGGTTTTATGTAAAATTGAATGTTTCACATACTATACATTACAAAATACTTTTTTTAACAGTATAACTGTAATTAATGCAAAAAAGTTTCTAAAAACCAAATGGACAACGTAATTAAACATTTTGGATCTGGCGTTTTAAAATTTTCGAAGAAACTCTGGATGCTTTATATTCTCTAAAAAAAATGCTGGTTTCTAGCGATAATGAAATCTAATAAAGAACTGCAATTAAGGGTTACTGTTTATCGTAACCTCTCTCAGAGTTTCTTGAAGTACGTTTAAGTACTCTAAAGAAATGCTGGTAGATAATAACAATAAAGTCTAACAAAGATGTACAGGTAGAGGTTGCTGTTTATTGTAAACTCTTCTTGAAGTATAGTGAAGTACTCTAAATGCTGGAAAAATGAAATCCAACAGTTTTGCTGATAGGAGATACTGTTTACTATACACCCTAACAGGGTATTTTGAAGTACGCTTTAAATCTTTAATGAATTGCTGGATGTTAATGATAATAAAGTTTAATAAAGATTTTCTGGTAGGTGTTACAGTTTATTGTAAGTCCGAGTGAAAAAAAAATCGGTTATTTTTGAAAAAACTCTGTCATAAAAGTAGTGATGAGCCCTTTACTAAACGTTTCAGTGAGTTTGCTATTCGTGATCGTGTTTTAAAAAAAGTTGTGGTAAAGTTACTACATGGGAGGGAAAAAAAAAGAAAAAAGATAATAATTCTAGTCATAGAGCCAACGGTATTTAAATTGGTTGGTAACGGTTTTCGTTTCCATGGTAGCAGTTTACGGGAAATTCTTGTCTACAAAGTTATAATTCTTGCAACCACATATTTAGCAATAAATATAAAATTGAAAAGTAAATTTAACCTAAACAAATAAAATGGTTTTATGCCATGCTCTAAGGAATCATCATAAAATTACACAGTTTTACCCCATTTAGCAAATTTTGTCACATATTATAAAACATCATTTAATAGTTCATTTCACCAAAATCATTGCCAAACCACTTCGGTAAAAACTACCATACTTTTTTTTGTTCCAATGGAGACAGAAACAGTAAATTTTACCATATTGTGGTAGTTTTGACCATAATTATTTTTCAGTGTGCGATATGCATAGCAGGTTTCGTAAATTTGATACGTATATACATCAGTATAAACGCCTTCTTTTAATTTCTATATTGTTTCTGGATTTTAAAATATAAAAAAAATATTCACGAACTTATATGCATCTTTTTTATATTTTATGTTGTTATAAAATGTAACATTTTAGCAAGCGAAAAACTTAAAAAATTATTCACTATTCTTTGTGAAGGGTTAGAACTGTATAAGTAAAACATTTAAAAACTGAGGAAGAGATAGGAGAAATATGATGCACAAACTTTAATTTTATTATTTTGATTAATTTCCATTTATAATTTTATTAATGTTTATTTCTAAAATTTTGCAATAATTTAGAGACTAACAGCATGAAAATATACAAATTAAGAAATTAAACTCTTTTTAACAAAAATGAAAGTTAGTTTCTTCAAAAAAAAAAATAACAAAAAAAAACAAAAAAAAAACAAAATAAAATAAAATAAATCCTTCTAAAATAAAATAAATCCTTCTAAAATCAGTTTGTCCTAATGCTTGATCTTGAAGTCTTCTTATTTTGGGTCGGATTAAGTACTGCAATGTTAAAAGTTTTACAATAGTACCAAACTCTGTCGTTTAGGATCAATTTTAACCTTATGAGAGATTGCTGTTAATCTAAAGTAAATGATTTTTTAACTGATGAATTTTGTTGAATTGATGAAAACGGATAAATTATTTTACTATCGGAATGACAATATAACAGTACAGTATTATATTGTATCACAGATTATTCCTTGGCTGGAGCACAAATGATACGAAAATAAAAGTAAGACCTGAATATAAACAATATGCATTAGCACGTATGTTTTAAAATGTGTTTCCATCAATTGATAAATGTTAGCATAGGCGTACTGCAGTATACCCGCTTGACATGAAATTTTTAGTAAAATATCGACAAATTGGTTTCTATCATCTCGCATAGGTATTAGAAGTTTCATTATATCCCTTGCAAAGTTAAAAGTGGTCTTTCTTTTATTTTGGAGACGAAATTTTATGGATGAGCAAAACATTTTTTCGATGTTCTTCAAAACAATCCAAGAACTGCCGGCAGCGATATCGCATATTTTATAAAGAAAAACATGCAAGCCCTATACAAGTTTCACAGCTTGTAGAATAATTCCTTAGCATCAAGTGTGCTTGTGGGATTAGTATGGTTACAGACCATGTCACCCGTCATCTATGAAAAGGTACCCCATCATAGAATCAAGTTAACACGTCTTATATACTAGTGAATTGTAATTTTGTAGTGGTAGATTCCCTACAGTACTCCCCCACCAGAATTATATCTGTCATAGAATTCGATGAACGGATACTACTAGTTGATTCATTGCTGCTTTGTGAGAAGCCAGGAGAGCTGTATTAAGATCACGGGAGTTTTTGAGTGCTGAATGTGAGAGATGTATTAGCTCCTGTGTTGCCATTAGCGGTCGAGTGTATGCAAGCCGACGTTGTGCGTGATCGAGACGAGACTGAGTAGCAATAGTGCGAGGAGGTGGATAATGTCGCAGTCACAAGTCGACTGTTCAATGTGGACCATCCATCGAAGTGGGCGTTACTTTCAAGATAGGCGTACTCATATCGAAGTGGGCGTTGCTGCCATGGTAGGCGTGTTCACATCTCGTCCGAAGGTCACCAATGTGGGGAAAAGACCATTAGACAATGCCTACCTTCATCTGCGAAAAGGTACCCCATCATAGAATCGAGTTAACACGTCTTATATACTAGTGGATTGTAATTGTAATTTTGTAGTGGTAGATTCCCTACATGATAACTCTTTGTTCTTTTGTAGTAAGTGACATCCTTTTCAGAAATTTAAGACATTTTTGAAGTTGTTTCGAAGTGTCAAGGTTGATTTGAGGTTTATTCGAAGTTGTTTTCAAAAACAACTTTAAAAGATCAACCTCTCAAGGCGTATGAGTTGTTTTATACCCACTTGAGGTTGATGGAAATCTACCCAGCTTAGCGAGGTCATTTTCGAGATGTGTGAATTATTTTTTCCACTCATCAAGCAAATATGTTTATTTGAGGTAAGCATAATTTCACCCGATATAAACTAAAATTATTTCTGAGTTTTATATGAGATTCATTTTGTTATGTGTAAATGAGGTTGACACTGAGATTTATTAATGAGGTTACTTTTGAAGCAAAACATAACCACATTTTCTACTATGTTTTTTCCCCTTACATCTGTCAATCTCAAAATAACCTCAAAAACACCTTCTTTTTTAAGGAATTGCTTGGCTTCTAATCCATTTTGTCGACTGCAGGCACATTCACGAATACTTTTCAGAATTATGACATTCTTTTAATCTTGCTCCTAAACATAGAGTGTTTTTTTTCTTTTTTTCATTTTGCAGTGCAGAAGATTAATGTCCATGATGAAGAGGTATCGCTGAAAATTTCAATTTTTTTCCATGCTTTTTTTCACATTCCGATTTAGGCGGCCATTTATTTTAATAATATAAAAATAATTTTCAAGTTTTACTGATTAAAAAAATATCCGTATTTGTGCTGGTACCTGGAGTTTAGGCAAAGCTGCATGCTTAGAATACTATATTTTTCCTGAGTTGTAATTCAGTTGGTCACTTTTTCTAAACTTGCACAAATAAAATGAAATTTCTGAGTTTTATATCAATTGAAAATAAACACTTCAGTCAAAGTTAAAGGGCTAGTTCGTGAAGTGATAAAGTTGTATTTTTAATTCTATTTCAAGAAAAATTCACCAACAGTTCTTTCTTGTCTAGTATTATAACAAAAATAACTGTTTATAATCAGGATATACATGATTTCCTTCAGACGCAATATTTAATTTGTAATTTAATAAGATCTCAAATATGCTACTTCAAGCAGCTAATCTAAAATACTATATAATTTAACGGAAACAATTAAGTGACGTTTTTTTAACATAGGGGACCCTTATTTTGGTCTCGAAAAATCATTTTCTCAAGGTTTGCAGTCTACCAAAATCAAAAACAGACATACAACTTCAATAGTGAACTTTTTTCTTACGATGGTAAAAATGATCTTTTCTAGCTGTTTTAGGTACTTCTATAATTATTTATTTTAATAATCAACATAAACACATGTCAATTTCATAGATTATAACTCAGAAATAATTTAGGAAAAGTAAAAAAAAAAAAAAAATATCAGCTCTGAAGCTCAAACAACTTAAGAAATGGCGAAAAATAACCGGAATAACCCCAACGGCACTTCTAGTGTTAAATATTGATAGCCGGAATTCCGATATGAATTAGTTGTGCAACGCTGGTTAAAAAATAAGATAATGATTTTTCATAAGAAATGCACACTTATCTAAATGAGTGATAAAACGAGAAAGTAATCATGTAACATTTGCATATGTTTTGTACAAATATAAGCTGCCAATGTTAATCATAAAAGCGGTAAAGATCAGGAAAAGTTTATTTAAATTACTAGGTACAAGATTACTAGATTAAATTACTAGATAAAAAATAGTTAGTACATATCACAAAATAATTCTTACTAATTTAAGGACCGCAATATTAGATAGCATTGGATAAAAGTTATAGTACATAAAAAATTATAATCAACAATCAATACTCAACCTCGTTAATTTCTCCCTGTTTTAAGGTATAGTTAAAACCACCGCCTTTTTTTTTCTTTTGGATTCTCAATTTTCCATTAAGTATTGTTTTTATACTTGTATATAAAAACAATGAGAAAAAAAGTTGAAATTGAAAAGGTGGATAGAAAAATGTACAGAAAGTTTATAATTTAATAGTTAGTTTTAAAAAATTTTAAATGCTAAACTTTTACTTACAGAAATAAAACTAAGGAGTTGAAGTTAGAATTGATTAAAAGGGCCATTTTTATTTGCAAGTTTAACATGATTTTCTATACAAAATTCCAATTTGATCGAAAGTTATTGCAGCTTTAAGCTCTTTTTTTGAAAGATTTTTCTTACTGTTTTCGCTTCAAAGAGAGTATTTTGTCATTGTTATAAGAAAATTTATCTCTGTCTCTCTCTCCCAAAATATTTTTAATAACCTCGCGCTTGCTTAAAATTAAAAATGCTGAATGCATCATTTTCTTAAAATATCTTAAAATATATTTAAAAAAAGTTACTTGCGTTAAATTAATTGTTTTAATACAAGAATTAAAATGCATATCTGATGCTTATTTTATTTTACAACATTTTTAAGCACTTAAAATTAAATGTGCTTTTTTAAAGTTTCAACTAGTGTTCCTCCTCTGAGAAATCACTTAAATGCTAATATGGCATTGTTTGAAGCACAGATCATTAAATTGTACTTAAATCTCGATTAATTATTTTAAATACTTACAGAGAAATATAACTTTATTCCTCTAGGCTTCTTTTTGATTCTATCTCAGCAATAAATAAAAGAATGGTTTTTATAGGGAATCTTAAAGAGTCATAAGCTGGCATAAAACGATATCATAGAGAGTTTTAAAACCACTCTGGGGAATAATAAAAACATTTCGATGATTTTTATTGTATTTTTTGTGATTATTTTATAGACAAAAAAAGACTCAGTGGAATACGTAATAATAAAAACATATTTTCTTTATCTAAGAGAAGACATTGAAATGTAGCTATTTCATTTTAAGAGTTGTCTGTTATTACTGTAGAAGAAATAAATATATTTATTTTAGCTGCATAAATATTTCTAGCAGTTGAAGGATAAAACATTTGTTTTATTATTCACTATCTGAGTACCCGTTTTTTTATTGAGTAAAACAAAAGTAACTAATCAAAAAATGAGTATTAATCAAAAATATAAAATCATCCATAAAACTGAAAGGCATAACTCGAAACAAGTTTTAAGTCGCTTATTCTAAATTTAATTTTGCGCAATATAGCTGAATATTAATATAAACTAAAAATCTGAAGATTTTTAATCATAAATAAAATACCTTCATCATCCAAGGAATCTGAATGTTAACATAACTACACTATAGAAAATTCCAAATCAAATTACGGTGAAAAATACTGATACTCAGAGGGCAGGTACTTTTTTCAGAAAATCCATTTTTACCGGAACAAGTTACGGAACAAAAACTCTGTTATATCGTAATTTTTATAGAAATAATTACTGTAAAATTACTGAATCACTGTAATTAAATAAATATTTCTGTGAAAATTACGGTATTATATTTTAAGGTAAAAATGGATTTTACGGATAATATCCCCAAAGGACTTTAATACCGGATTTTTGTACAGTGTAATTCATAAAAATACAGCTAACGTGTACTTTAAATGAGATTTAACAAAGTTCATCACAAAGTGCAAAATTAAACATGAAAATTCTTGCAGATCAAAAGATATAAGTTACCACGGTAAGTATGTTTTATTCTGTTAAGCCTAGAAATAAACTTAGAAAAAGTAATTTTTGTAAGCATTGTTATACTTAATATGTTAATTCATGTGTGTCAAAAGCATAAATGCTTGACTCCTTAAAGTCAAACTTGTTTGTTATGTTTAGTTTGAAACATCTAGTTCAAACTTGATAATTCTACTTGTTCCTATTCCCCTTCATCTCTATTTTTAAGATAAATATTTCTCTAAAAAAAAGTTTGTCTAGTCACCGTGAATACAAGCAGTTTTATTACATAATCGCATGAAATTTGTGAAATCTTCTGCAAAAGGAAAAAAAATTGCACTTTCAGAATTAAAAAAATAGTCCGAAGAAATTTTTTTTTTCCAATGCCCACCTGTGTTAAAATTTTTTCGTCAATTCAGGCATTTACAGGGCAGTTTTGTTGGCCTCTCTTTCAGGGGCACCATATTAGGTGGGCCAACGTTGCTCCCACAGTATAGACAGATAGTACAGAGAAGGAAATAAGAACATCCATGTCTTGCCCTGGATTCGAACCCAGAACCTTTCTGATGCAAGGGCAGCTCCCTAACCCCCACACAGATCTGTCGGGACGAGAAATTCATTCATAAAATATAGTAAATAAAACAAATAATACTGATGTGAAAAAATTTTAGAATTAAAAGATCTATAGAACTTCAATCATAAAATATAGTAAATAAAACAAGAAAATCTGTTGTGAAATTTTTTTTTACGAGACTAAGCATTGTGTCCAAATCGTGAATCCCGAATTGGAAATAGGTCCCGAATTAGACGCCGACTAATAATAACTACGCCATTAAAAAAATATGTTTTAAACTCAAGGAAAGCCATTGAAATGTTTTAATTTTATTAGAAATTTTTTTATCAAATTTGTTTGTTTTGAAGACTTCTATTGTTAATAAATATCCTGATATTATGTACCTGTTACCAAAACTAGTCGTTTTTTTATACATTTTCCGCATTTCAAAAGCCCAAAATTCTTTTATATATTTTCTTCAAAGTTGAATATTTTTTTTAAAGAATGTTAGAATAATCTTAAAAAAGATCCTTGGGTAATAAAATTGTCACAACCGTAGATTTTATGTCTCTGGAAAAAAGCTTGAGAGCCACCGATCTAATATTAATAGAATTTGTTGTGTTTCAAAACAGTTTCAAAAACAAGGCTGAAACATAAAACAACCTATCTGAAACTTTAACGAACAATACGTTTCAAGCTATCTACCGAATAAAGTTATTATTTTGTGCTACTAGCAAAAAATAAGTAGTGAAACAGTTTCATTTTATAGAGTTTTATCATATTTGACATTTTAGAAAGTTTTAACACTTTTTGACATTAAACAATTATAACATTTTAAATGGTTTTAAGACTCGTTGATATTATAATCAGATTCACCATTTTTTTTTCACATTTTAATCAGTTATGACATTCTTCAACATTTCAATAGGATTTAACATACATTGTCAGGTAAGTAAATTTCAATCTATTTCCGGTCTTTTAATCATTTTAAACTTCTTTAACCTGCAGATCAGTTTTAACATCTGTTGAAATTTTAAATCAGTTTTTCCATAACAATCAGACTTCTATTCTTCCAAATTTGTTCCATTCATCGAATGCTCCCACGTTATAATAAGAAGAAATATTACCAAACGCTTGCGTTCAATAACGAAAATTTATCGAAGAAAATTAAACTTCATTTGTTTATACGATAGTTTTGGTTCTTATCCAAAAGTCACGGCCAGAGATTTAGCCTATATCATTATTCAAAATAAACATATCAACAAAAAAAAACGTTTCGTTTCCTTGAAAGTGATAATTCAGTTTTCAAGCCATAAGCACAAAACAATAAATCAACTATTCAGAAAGCGCAAATTCGCTAAACAAAAGTTAAATACGACCAGTGAGATGATATATTTTGTTTAAGCTATTACTTTCTAGTGCCTGGATGAGATTTACTGCTGAAATGTGACTAGAAATTAATGGTATTTTATTAACTGTTCAGAGAATCGAGTACTGATTTTGTATATTTTTTAAAGTTTGCACACGTTATGATCATTTTATTTAAAAGACGTTCATCGCAATTCCAATACATTTAATAGCAAAATATAATTTTTATACCTAGAATTTACATTTATAAAAATTTTAACTTTTATGAGACTAATTCTTATAACTGTAATGACCAATAAAAGAAGCTAGTTTAAAATTACTGGAGAAATGACATAACAAAAAAAAGAGAACTTATTTGCACAGAAGCCGTGAATTAAAAAACTAACACACGCCAATATGACAGGTCCCTCTTTTTGACTATTAACGCTGTTTTTCGAAACTCTGTCGCAACGGCAAATAAAAAAGCCATAGTTTAAATGAAATGATACTTTTTTGCGAATAATATGCTATTTTTGTAACTGCTGTGAGTTTGCAACTCTTACTCATGACTGTTAGGTCAAGTTAAGCCTAAATGAAATCAGCGCTACTAACGCTTAGTTTGAAAATAGCGCGAAACGTCAATATGGGGAAAGCCTTTGAAGTAATGTAAAGTACCTTTGAAGTAATGTGATAACTTTATACCATATATATATAATCTTGCGATGAAAAACTATCTGAGCTTTAGTACAGATAAGTAACTTAAATATTTTAAAAGTTATTAAACTTTTTTTGTAAATTACCAATTTGGCGACATTTTCCCCCCAAGATGAAAATTATCAAAATCACTGCCTTATTCTCTGCTTTTGCACATTTTTATGATCATAAGTAATGCTGCATTGAAGTATGTTTTTAAGTATTAAAAACATTAGACCACAAATGCTTATTATTTTCACAAAACTTTGGCTTTCCCCATATGGACGTTTCGCGCTATTTTCAAACTATGCTGGCTTCATTTAGGCTTAACTTGACCTAACAGTCATGAGTAAGAGTTGCAAACTCACAGCAGTTACAAAAATAGCATATTATTCGCAAAAAAGTATCATTTCATATTACTCCAGAGCCTTCGAGAAACAGCCTTAACTGAAACTTAGAGTTTGTCAGTTAGAAAACAGGAATGTTGTCGACACAATCGAGGTGCAGATTATGTCGAATGAACGAAAAATAACTATCTGAACAATTTAAAATGGATTAAATTAATAATAAAAGTTTTTCCAATTTCTTAACGGATCGAGATTAGTGATTTAAATTTATGTTTTTTTGGAGAAAAATGTTACTTTAATCAATTTTCCAAATAATTCAATTATAATGCATTTCAATACTATTTTACTACACTTTATAGCAAAATTATAACAGGAAAGCACACTACTGGCAATTAATAAATAAATAAATAAATATATATTTTAATTTTTTTCCTAAATTAGATACGTTTGAAACATTTTACATTAATCAATTTTATGAAGAGATATTTCGTAACTGTTAAATGCATGTTCAGTACATATTTTCAATACAGTAAAATTACTATACTCTAACGAAAAAAATAATTGTATGATAATATAAATAAATAACGAATAACTAAAAACAAAAAAAATAATAACATTCTTTTTTTAAAGATGATTAAATTTTTGGATTACAGAGTTGAAATTATGTTATGTTTATTTTTTTTTAAAAAATACATTATGATTCTTGAATGCATTTTCAATACACTAAAATACACAGCCTCTAAGAGTATAAGCCTTTGTTCATAAAGTAAAGATGCTCCAACTATTTGAGGCTGTTGCAAATTATTATTTTTTTCATTGGTAGTGAAATAAAGCAGAATCTTTTTGAGAAAACATATTTTTTTAAACAAGCATTATTAGAGCTTACGAACTTAAGCAGTCATCTATAAGACCTTATATGTATCTAATTAAATTACTTATGTTTAATGGGGGATAAAATTATTTTACTTCTATTTTACAAAATCTTAAGTACATATTAAAAAATAAATAAAAATATTGTTATTACTGAAACAATTTTTGCGGTCTGAAGACAATATTGTGTATAACATTAATACTAATATTGTAATAAAATGTATTATTACATATGTAATAATTACATAATGTAGTATTTACATAATGTAATAATTACATGTATATGATATATGTAATTTGACAGCACTCTCAATTGTTAAGTTTCCAATGAAAATACAAGGTTTTATGATGAAAAAATTATTTTTTAACATGTTCCTTCAACATCGACTTTATATTGATTTTGTTCTTTGTTTCATATAATAGATGTAATAGGTAACTCAAGAATAAAATTTTTACACATTTTACTAATCACTTTTGATTTGACTTTCGATGATTGTTAATCTCGTTGGTGAACTCATAAGTAATTAACTTAAATGAACTGATCTTAAGAGATTCTGTGAAATTTATTTTCTGTGATGATAAGATCTTATTTCTAGCATATAATTTTTTGGGTATTTATTCGCGAAAATTTACTGCTCTTATTAGATATTCATCATCATCATCGTAGTTGGCCAAACAGCCCAATGGGAGCCAATGCCTTCCTCTGAAGATTTCTCCATGACGACTTTCGATTTATCTTTGATCACCAATACTTTTCATTAATTACGAGAAAATCAGCAACCACTGAGTCAGCCCATCTCAACCACAGCCATTTCCGCTTTCTTTTTCTAGTGGGTCTAAGAAGCAGTATCTTTTTTTATTTAGTTATTAATTAATTTTAAATGTTTATTGACATTTTACTTTTGTATTTATAACGTTTTTTCCCCCCAAAATGCTGGTTATTTGTGGACTTTTATGCATTTTTATCAGCAGGTGTTACTTATGTCCTTCCCAAAGTCTTTTAATTTTTTTTCTTTTCTTTTTTTTTTGCCTTAGTTGACCGTTGGATCTCAATTGGTACTGAATATAAAAATTATTAAACTACTTTATAAAATGAAAGCCAAATTCTACTAAAATTATAATTTTTTTTACTAAAAGTATTTAAAATATGTCACAACAGCTACGTCGAAGAACGGTACATTGAATGTAAATAAAAGAGGTTCTTATAAAATCAAATGAATATGCAAGAATAAATCTGCATTTAATAACAAGAATAAATTTACATCTATATCTATCTACAAATATAATCTGTATCTATAAATCTGTCAAAAATAACGAATTTTTATTCTTTTTCCTTGCTGTTCTGAAATATAATTGATTTTTTTAAAACACCCTTTTGGAAAATACATAGTCAGAAGTAAGATTTATTTTAGAAATGTTTATTTAAAATTCCAATTTCTCTCATTAAATATAAAATAGATCTTTTTTGTTTCCACCTCAGGGGTTTCAGAAGAAAAATTTTAACAAATGCATTTCAATAACATTCATTTCTGACAGTTATGTTCTTTGTTTTTTGCTTTTCTTGAAATAAACTAAATGAAATAAATTTTTAATACAAATTATTCTTTGGTTTCATACATTTTAATGACAAAGAAAGTAAATAATAGTTGCTTTTAGATAAAAACTTTGATCCAAAATGTCCCCAAGTGATTAAATATCCTTATATCCATACAAATAACTATCAAGGAATAATTGTGAAAATGACAAAAAAATTTTATCATTTAGATATTAATTATTAAAGTTAATGAAAATTTTTGAGGAATTAATTAAAAGTGACGCTGATTTATTATCAATGAAAGGTAAAATATTGTTTTCGTTTTTTTCACTCCTTTGGTTATTTTTCAGCAATTTTGTTTTTATTTTTTATTAGAAGTCATGACTAAAGTTCACAGCATTTATTTTAATAAATGTATGAATTTTGGAAGCTGTAAAAAGAATGCAATTTTTAAAAGATAGATTTTCATTTTTTTTTACTTTTAACATGTAATTACAATTAAAACTATTTTATTCGCTGGAGAAATTGAAAGTTATTTTCCAAATTTAATATCCAATAGCATCAAAATTATATTGATAAAAGTCTGTAGGATGAAAATATGTTTTCTTATATATTTTTTGCTGAAAATAACGGATTTGAATTACACTTAACCAGTTAAGAAGGAGGACCAATCATATTTGCCTGTTGTTGATTAAATCAAGGCTTCTGTGTAGATAAAAAAAATTTTTGCTATTTAAGCTTTCCAATGTTCGTATTTTTTAAATTAATCTTATTTATTGGTCATTACATTTTTAAAATTATTTTCAGTCCGGCTTATTAGATGTTTACTAAAAATTCAAATCCCAACAAACAATAAGGATTAGGTCCAATAATAGCATTTTTCTGTTAAACTGTTGAAACCGTATGATACTACGTGTTCTCCCTCCCCCTGATGCTGGTCTATGCTGGGCTCACGAAAGCTGCAGCGCATCGAATGAATAAGATAACTTCATCCAAGGCTGAACAAAAGTTTCATGGGCACCAAGGACAAACTTTTTTGTGGTTCCTCAAAGCATACAAAACCTATTTTTCATATTTTATTGTAGAATTGTAAAGATTTTTTATACAAAATTATAAATTTTATTAAAATAAAAAAAGCAATCTGTACTTTTCATTTAAAGAAACTAACTAGTAAACACTATATTTTTTGTCAGGAATTATCATTGGGCCCTCAGCAATATCGGTTTCCGTGGCAGTTATCTCCCTGCCCTCCTAGCTTGAGTCTGGCCTTGACTACATCACATTCAAATAACAAGTATAATCCCCTTAAATTTCCATATTGTTAGAAATTTTTCGAAAAGGCTAAATAACAATTTATATAATTGTCATTTTCCCATATTTAAATATTACATTCAAATAACCATAAATAAGATGGTGATGAAGCTATTAACTGTGAGAAAAATCATTTGTTAACTATTTTTACTTAATACGGTTAAATAACATGAATTTTATTGCACCAACTAAGCCTACCTAATGAAGGAACTTAGTTCCCTGCAACTGCGTATATTTTGTAACCGAGAGAGCTAATCTGTCAATCTCATGACCGATAGAACGGTGTTTTGAGTCCCAGCTTTGATACCACCATTTCCTTTAACACACATGAAGAATTTCCAGTGTCCTACACTCTCCAATTCCCATTATCTAACGAGAAGCCTAGCTCCTATGTCCAGTTAAATTTCTTGTTTTATGGTTTTGAAACCATAGTAGCTGTAAAGGGTTAAAAAAACGTATATTTTTTTCACTCATGATTCTATAACCATACTAGTTGTAAATGGTTTCAAAACCGTGAAGGTGAAAAATATTCTTTACAGTTCTCTTTACGATTAATCGGATAAACAGACTGCTGCCAGTTATTTTACTATAACTTTAGAATAAGAATAACAATGCACACGTAGTAGAAATATCATCTACTTTTTCATTGAAACTCCAGTATTTCTAAATTTCCTTAAGAGCTAAGGTGTGTCTCGGTTGGACTTTTTCTTCAAAAAATCCATTAAGAAACGTAGTACATCTATGACTTCTCAGGAATTATATACATATTGTAAGCAACTGAACAATGAATATTATATGATTGAATAAATTGATTCAATCTTGATACAATTGACTCAATCTTGTTTCAATTGATTCAATCTTGATTCAGTTGATTCAATCTTGATTCAATTGATTCAATCTTGATTCAATTGATTCAATCTTAATTCAATTGATTCAACCTTGATTCAATTGATTAAATCTTGACTAAATTTGTCAGTTTTTCGATCCAATAGTTCAGCTCCAATAGGTTTTCGAATCTTAGCTACCCGCTTCTTACCCCAGTTTTCCCAACTTTAAAAAATATTGTAGAAGTAGTTTCTCTCTCTTAAAATATATTTGATTGGTTTAAATGATAATTCAATTGAGTTTAGAGACTTAAAACTAAAAATAACTCCCCATTTATTCCTACAAATAAGTGCTTAACTAACATGATCACTTAATAACGCATTTATGAAAATATTTTATCAACCTGCTTCGTTCCATTCAGTACTATACAAGCATGACTGCGAAGGTACAGTACATAAAAATAATTGAGACAAAATTCAAAGTTCGTTATTTTTGTAAAACAAATATGCTTTTATATGCATTGATAAATTCTATGTGTCTTGTTTTAATAGCAATGAAATCCTGAAGACATTCTCAATTTGGATCATCTTAGATCCAGACCATAATTCACTATGATGCGTTTTTATTATTTATCTGTTTATTTATTATTTTTTGCTGTTCCTCTTACACGTTAGCAACTATTCAAAATATTTCACAAATTGCCAATTTTCTTTAAACCCCATGAATTTTGACTCCTTCCTCCCCCGCACCCAAAAAAAAACACGCACAATTTTCTTAAAACTAAGGTAAAATCATTCCATAGTTGCACTTCTGTCCTTCACAGAGAAAAAATTGTTGTAAGATTACTGTACTGTAAAAGAATCACATTTCTTTTTAAAAAAAATATTATTCTGCTTTTTAAAACGAAATTCTACGTTATTTAAACCCTATTTTTCGTTATTTTTTCCGTTTACAGGGCAAAGGTTTACCGGAAATTCTAGTTTTCAAAATATTAGTTCTTATTACCATTACAATAACTTTAGCTCTAATTTATGTACAGTTATCTATCTTATCTATGCAAGTTACTAACTGTCAAAAACTTTTAAATAGCAAGGTGTAAAAAAATATTAAATAACTTCAAACTATGTATAAAGGAAGAAAATACAAAATTTTATTGAAATCTACAAATTAGTAATTGCGCAATGAAATTGAATAAAATAAGTTTTGCTTTCAAACCTTCATTTTTTTGTTTATGGTATGGTCTTTTTCTTAAATATAAATTATCGATGTTATATAAAAGCGTGACAAGGAACAACTTATCTTCGCTTAAAACGTATTCGAAACGAGAAAAAAAAATTGGAATTTCACGTGAAACAAAACTATAAGAATCAAGTTAAACATTTGACGAATCTTAATTAAAGTGGTTATAAAAAAGATTGAGTAAATCTGCTTGTGGTACATGAAATGCCTGAAAATATTTTTCACTCATGAATTTTAATTTTCTGCACCAAAGATTAGTTATAACAAATTAGAAAAATAAAAAATATATACGCCTTTTTTGGAAATAAAATAAAATAATTGCTTAACAGACCGCAAGCAACACGAGAGAAAAGTTGGCGGCCCTTTAATTAGTATCTAATAATAGTTTAACGAAATCAGGCTAATAAATGGATTTTCGCCCCCCCCCCAATCAACTCNCTCTCTCTCTCTCTCTCTCTTCCGCACACTCTCTCTATCGCTTTCTCTTTCTCTCTTCCACTATCTCTCTCTTCCAATCTCTCTCTTCCCCTCTCTTTTCCACTTTCTTTTTCTTCTACTCTCTCTCTCTCTCTCTCTCTCTCTCTCTCTTCCACTCTCTCTCTTCCACTCTCTCTCTTCCACTCTCTCTCTCTTCCACTCTCTCTCCCTCTCTCTCTCTCTCTTCCACTCTCTCTCCCTCTCTCTCTCTCTCTTCCACTCTCTCTCTTCCACTCTCTTTCTCTTTTCCACTCTCTCTCTCTTCCGTTCTCTTTCTCTTTTCCACTTTCTCTCTCTTCCACTCAAGATGATGTGTAAAAGAATAATAGGATAAATACATTTAAAAACATGGTTCAACGTTTAACTAAATGCCAATTTTTAATCCATATAGGAAATTAGGTGCAAAAATCTACCGTTGTTGTGGTTGCTCCCGGGGCACTATTGTTGTTAAACTTTGGACTAAATACTAGGTTTTATGTTAGAAATATATTTCTATAAATCTGGTTTACATTATAACTTGAAACGTGGTTCAACCTTTCACTGTAAAATTGATCTGAACAAAGCGGTATGCTTGGTTCAATCTTTCACCTAAAATTTTGTTAACTGTCTAACCTGATACCTGGTTCGATGTTTCACTGAAAAAAATATATAAGGAAAAACATTGGATTTAGTTCAACGTTTAACTATATGATCAATACCTCTTACAGCGCCACGACATTGGTAGAACTTCGCACCAAGTTTCCTATTGTATTAGTTGCAACTAAATTGGCACAAAATGCTTGGTGAAACGTTGAAGCTTATTCTTAAAAATAAGATTTGGACAAAATTATGGAAACACTTCTATACTAACTCCATGTAAGCCTTGAAGCTTTTAGAAATGGAGTCCTTTTCACTCATGTAAAATTAACAGCAATAGAAGTTAAAATCTTCTTTCCTTTCTCCATGCTACTATAATTCAAAAGGCATTCTAATGCAAATGTTGCAATCCTATAGACTGATAACAAAATTTCTGGTACTGAAACTAAAAAGAATTTATTAGTTTCTTTTCCTCATTTTGGTGCATGGATAAATATGACACTATTTCTAAAAATATCGAAGCATGATCTTTTGAATTGTACCAAACCTTTCGTCATGTAAAATCTTAGAAAACTTTGAAAACACTGATTAGTTTACTTATAAATCTACATGTATTTAGTATATAAGTGCTTCCATATTTTTATCCAAATCTTGTATTAATCTTTTATTTCGATGTTGCGCATTTTTCCATCCCATTCAGATTTCTTTCCTGCCCTTATGAGATAAGAAATGAGTTACTCATTGTAAATGTGTACCGTATATTGAATTTCTCAATGTGCATGCTTTCATTTCTTTGAGTCCGTTTGCATAATAAAGTCAAAGCGGATTTATTTGATTAGGCCATCCTACTTTCATATTGAGAGCCAATGCCTAAATATTTTTTGTACAATCTTAATACTATAACTTAAAAACTGTATTTATCACACAACATTTTGTTCTAGAGCCAGATAAAGCAATATGTGTAAAGAATTACAGCAATCTACAGCATTTTTATTATTTAAGTTCCAGTTCATAAAAGTTTCTAAACACCAATTGTTTGTAAAAAGATGAATTATTCACAACCAAATATTTCAAATACATTTGTAAACATTGTTACAAAAAAAAGTCATCCCTTTAATGAATTAGAGTGGTGATAATCTTAAAGATCATAAAATTGTGATGTCTGATAACAATCTAAGTAAATTCTTTCACGGTTGTGGAGATAAGATTGGTGAAAAATAAAGTAAGTGAAGGTGGGAAATTAATTGACAAGATAGAACAATTAATGGTGATGAGCATCCTTCTTATTTGCAAGTTGAAACATCAATGCGTTATTTATCA
The DNA here is from genome assembly GCF_043381705.1 of Parasteatoda tepidariorum. Lineage (NCBI taxonomy): Eukaryota > Metazoa > Arthropoda > Arachnida > Araneae > Theridiidae > Parasteatoda > Parasteatoda tepidariorum. The sequence continues at coordinate 22,408,877 of NC_092204.1, forward strand.
TTCCTTTCGGATAGATTGATCAAGATAAGATATTATGAGGACACAATCCCCTTATCATTTATCGTCCTTAAATAATGACATGCTTTGCGTAACATGTTACAGAATGCGAAAATATTATTCACGATTTTTCTAAAATGATTAATTTAAAAACTTGTTTCATTTATGTGATTAAATAATATTCAATCGTAAATTTTTCTTGAGTGCTCACAAAAAATATCGCCTTGTATTTACAGTTAAAATATCATAAAAACGTCAATTATTTTAATAATGTTCATATATTATGCGAAGTGTTACTTAAAGATCGTCAAAAATGTGAGTAAATATTTATTTACTCATATTATTGACGTAAATACATATTGTAAGTAAATATTATTATTAATCTTCAAAAAATTAATGAGATGCTTTTGCGTAGCATTTTGCAAACGTCAAAATAATAATCAACGATTTTTTCAACATTATATTTCGAAAAGTTGTTTTACTTTCGTGATGAAATAATATTAAGGCAGAAATTTTCCTTGACTGTTCATAAACAAATATTTCTTTACATGTCCAGCAAAAGTGTCATGAAAATGTCAGTCATTTTAATGATTTAAATAATTTATTTGAAGTGCTAGTTGAAGTGTAAAAACCATTGTTAATTTACATAAATATATATTTATAGATTTTCCGAATGTTTACAAAAATAAAATTAAAAAAATATGAATATCTAAGAGCAAAAATTAATGTCTGAGGACAAAAATTAATATCTAAGAGTAAAAAAGAAAGACTACTTATATAAACTCACATTTTCTGCGAATGTATTTCAAAATTTGTCCTAACAAAAAAAAAATTTCTAGACCCTTTTTTCTTTAATTCGACCTTTATAATTGGTGAGCATTTAAAAATATATTAAATTTTCACTCACATATAAATAGCATCCCATCTCCTCTCTTACATTCTTGATTCATTATGTGAGTGGAAACAAACAGATGTTTACTTCAGTTTAAAACAGTTGTAATCTTTAAAAATCATAAAATTTAAAGCGAAAATCAATAACACTGTATGTCATCTTGCCACAACACCACTTGAAATGGTAAGAAAGTACTTTATCCATGGTGTTCTGGAATGATGACCCTTAATGCATATTTTTATTAAATTATACCCCTAAAATTACGCAAAAATTCAAAGCAAGGTTTTTCACGTCAAATCAAGATTTCTTTGTCACTGAAATCAGAAGTGATAGTATTAAAAAATATAAAAGAGTGTTATGAAATAGTCAAAAGGTACAAGAATGCTCAATTAAAGCCTAACTATGAAATTTAATTAAAATCAATGGCAAATATGGTAAAGTATATATAACATAACTAGATAGTCCCTTCAAAAATATTTGTCCAACAAATTATTTGTTTTATGTTTGCCACAATAAATTTTTTTTACATCTTTTACTTTAAAACAATCCTTTAATATTAATAAAAATTTAATTGCCATTTCATATAATGTTGATTGTAATTTCGGTTTTATAATTAGAGCCTTGAAGGTAATTCGTCATTATCATTAAAATTGGTATTTTTTTCGATCTGATTTCTTTTTAAAAAAAATAAAAATGAATTAAGAATTTTTCTGAGACCAAAACATTTTTTAAAAGCGGTTTCTACTGTAAGGCTGAAGATAATTCAACGCATTGAATTCTAGTTGGAATAAGTAAATAAAAAAATAATAACTTCGTTTTTTTAATCTTTTTAAAATCTAAAATTATTTATCTATAAATAAAATTTCAACATTTCTTTCAGTTATAACATAAAAATAAATATTCGAAAAAAAAATTGAAAGTATTCTTTGAAGCTAAACTTAATACTTTTAAAAAGAAAGTAATTTTGCCAAAATTATTATAAATCATGATGTGAATAATTAATATCAGGCATTCATAACGCATTCTTACACCTTCACTAACTGAAACAAAAAAAATCTTGAGCTTACAGATTTTCGTCAACTAGCATCAATAGTTCAGTGCGTACAATTGAAGTATATAATGATAATATAGCAATTCGCTTTATCATCTTGAAATTATATTAAGCTACATTAACATCATATTTTTGTTATGACATCTTTATTTGAAATCTAAAATAAATGACTTCAAGTATAAAAATTCAAACAAAAGCTAAAATGCAATAATTTTTTAAGCACAGCGGTTGTAAGCAAACGGTAAATAGGCACAAGTGACGTCAGTTCACCCTTGATCACGAGACTTTTCATTTCAACTGAAAACACAAGCAAGCGTTTTTTATTATTTTTTTTAACTAAAAATAGTTTATTAATTAGCCCTTAAGAGAAATATTTTGATGTTTTCTGGGGGCTCGAGAGATTCTGAATGCATAAATATTATTTAAAAAAAAGTTGACCATTATCTTCTATTATTTTTAAAAATTACACCTTAGTATTAGACACGATTTTTCAAATAGGCGAAAATAAAAATTTAAGTAAAAACTAGGATAATATCGTTCAATTCATTTTTTTAAATTTTTATCGAAATTGTTTGACTAGCAGAGTGAATAGAATATACCCTCTACATAATTGTGATCTAAAACACTGCTACATATAAAGGGTCATTAATAAATCTACTGGATAGTAAAATCATACAATTTTTGTAATCAAATCTACGAAAATAAATCATTACAGTTAATAAAAAATTTTTTGACGTTTTATAAGATAAATCTTTTGGTTAGTAACATTTTGTTCTAAAAACAAAACAAAAAATCCCATGCTTTTCTTCCTGAATATTTAGAATTCATTTTTCTTTTGAAATTTGGAATAATTTGTAGCATACAGATTACTAACTCAAATCTTACTTCACTTCCTTTGTTAACAATAGCTTTAGTCTTCAATCCATCATTCCTTGTCAAAGTCAAAGATGCTCATAAGGGGCATAAGGGGTTGTTAAGTCAGGGGAAGTATGGGTGATCCAAGACTACTAACTTTTTACGAATTTAGGGAAAGTTTATTCGAGTGGTCGCGAAGTTTATGTTTCACTGTATGATTCTTTGGTTTTTAAATTTGATTTGAAGTTCTTTTCTGCATCATATTATGTAAAAATGATTCAAAATTCAATATGAAATGCCACTTTGTTCCAGTTCTCTCATGGTGAAACTTTTAAAATTTTCACAGAATCTCTAAAAAATCTCAGAACAACTGTCGAGTTATTTTGATGACTAGGATACATAAACTGTCAAATTTTTAATTTGAAAAATCAAATGTTTAGCACAAAACAAAATATACTTAGAAGTTAAAAAATTTAAGGGTTTGTAGCCGCGGGATATTCACTGGAAGGTTTTGTAGCCAGTGGGTTGACTGCCACTCAGCGTGGTAGTGGTCAAGTTCGCTTCTGATGGAGCATTATTTTCTAAATAACTCTTCTATTTAACTAAAAAAGAATTAATTTTATTATTTTCTAAGAAATAAATCATTTATATAAGAGTTAAAAGAACTGGACGCCATTTTGCAACAAAAAATTGCCGCTCACTTTGAGCATAAACCTCTATCCTTTATAACCTCCTGTAAAGTGCTGCCATCTATTGTTCTCAATTGCATCTACATTAACTTCTCCCGAGATAGATTCGGGCTTGACAAAAAGATGAAGCTGAAATTAACTTCGCCCCATATATATTCTCGTATAACAATATGATCAAAAAAAATAAAATACATATTTATATAGATTACCCCGAGTATCACTCGGTTTTGACATTTTCGAACACCAGTGCTCGAGATTATTTCTGGCATGGCAGTTAAAAGGTTAAAACTATTCTTGGCTTTGCGGTAACATTGAAACTTTCACAAAATATCAAATCTTAAGACAATGCTAAGTCTTATTTTTTATTTTAAAAAAACAACAACATGCTATTATTAGACTATTTTGTGAATTAAGAAAAATTATCGTGTTTAATCTCGGTTAAAATATTAGTCGTTTCATGATTAAAGTATTGCGTTCGTCAATTTGATATTAAAACTTCAAATTTACAATTTAACACTTAATCTAAAATGATCTCTATATTTAAATTTTATTTTGAGTGCTTTCTTAAAGTTCGTCATTCACTTTTTTTTGTAGGTTACTTAAATCATCCACTTTAAAAATCAAATGTGAGCGGAATGAATGAGATTTTAATAAGGGGTTGACATTGTATTATTATTAATAATAAATTATTTTTGAGTTGGCAACTGAGAACTGAAAAGTAATATCTCAAGCAAGTAAGCAGTCATAGGCACGCAAAAGAAAAAAAAATAACAATAATAATAATTCAAAAAATTTGAACAACAAACCATTAACTAAATACAAATATCTTAGAGATATGTAATTTTGAGTCACATATTAAGTTCACAAAATTAAACCGAATGAACTGGACAGTGCATATATTTAGCATGGATGATAATTCCACATTAAAAAAATTAATCTTAACACACTATCGCTGAGCATTGCTGAGCTCGTATTGCTCAGCAACCCGAAAAGAACTGTGGAAGTAGTTCAATGAGTGGGTGTTGGGTCACCTTGTGAGTAATAAAAGGGTAGTGATTTTTTTTTTTTACCTAAAACGTAAAATAAAATTAAGTCTTTGTAAAAATAAGTTTATTAATAAGAAGCAAGAAAAGCAGCAAAGGAAATAAATAAGAATTTTTTATTTAATGTTATTTAGTTTTTTATTACTCATTCGGTCATTATTTGTTTCGAAACTGCTGAACAACTTCTAAAATAGGTCCATTTTAAGATGCGACAAGCTATCGAAATTGTCACGTTAACACACGATCAATGAAAAAAAAATCTTTTTATCAGTTATTTTTTAACTGGAATGGTACTTTAATGTGTTTTTAATGACTCTTTGAATCCTGAACATCATTATTGCGCTCTAATAGTGTATTAATATGCATAAGCTATATCTAAACACCAAACATAACAATCAAAAAGTCAGTTTTTTTTTCATTTTATTATTTATTTAAGATTAGTTTGAATAGTTTTAAACTTTTTTTTTGCTTCTTGTTTGGGCTAAAAGCTAGAGAGCAGTAAACTAAAAAAAAAACTAATAATAATTCGTGAAATACTTATGGTTAAATTCAAATGCCACACATATCTAATTAATGTTCTATAGGAAAATGTGATTGTAAAAAATTTGCGATTTAGTTGCAAGTTCTCTCATATACAAGTGGAAAACAATGTCGCATACTAATTCGCTTAGCTTATATTTGCTATGAAACAAAAAAGAAGAAAGAAAAAATATTTTTGTGTTTCTTGTGAGGCTAAAAGTAAGACCAGTTAATAACCAGTAAATGACCAGTTAGACCAGTAAATGACCAGTTAAAGATCTCTTTATGGTTTTGAAATCATGCTAGTTGTAAATGGTTAAAAACGATAAACTTTTTTATTCATGGTTTTATAACCGCACTAGTTGTAAACTGTTTCAAAACCGTAAGGGTAAAAATTATTCTTTACCGCAAATGTTACGGTTAATTAGATAAGCAGACTGCTAACGGTAATTTTAACGTAAATTTAGAACATAAATTCTGTCGGTTAGAGCTATTATAATAATGTACATGTATCTTTAGCGTGTAAAACTATTTCTTATTTATTTCTCCTTGCTCTGTCTTATATTATGTAATTTTATGTTTAGTTTTATTTTAGTTGATTATTTTTTAAATCAAGGAAATCTTCAATAGCTACTATTAATATAAACTGGCGGAAGAAAAATCCTAACACCAAAAAAGAGTTTTGCTAGGTAAACTTAATTTGTTAGGCTTGTTTATATAATTAAAAGATGATGTCTATTCGAATTTCGAGCTTGGCGCATAAGCTTAGCGCTTGTAGCGCAACTGTGAACATGCAAATCAGGGGTTGCTTTAAATACGCGTTCTACAGTTCGTAAGCATTGTTTTTTGTTGCATTTTGTCATAGTGAGTTGATGTTAGTCCAGAATGCTATCGCTTATTTTACCAAAAATTCAAAATGGAAATTCTAAGAATGATTATTTAGATTAATAAAAATAAGTTTAATAGAAATAATATTAATAAAAAAAAGAATTTAAGAAATAGTTAGATAATAGGTTCACATTAAAAATTGACTTTAAACAAATATGCATGCCAGCTAATTTTCGGGACTGCTTTAAAAGTTTTTCGGTTGTTAGGCACAATGTTTCCGATTAAATTTTTTAAGCAATTATTCATATTTCAATATTTTAATTGTTTACTTTAAAAGGGATTTGTGAAAACCAATTTTCAACAACTTAAAAAACAAAACAACTGTTGGAAGAACAGGAACTGGATGACCTGCGTTACAAAAAAGAAGAGAATCTCGTAATGATACAAATTCAGAGCACTTCAGGAATGTGTGTTACCACATTTTCCAACTCATTTTCTAAGAACGAGTAAGTGTGAATCTCGCATTCCAGTGGAGTAAAACTCAATAAAAGATCTTGAAATCGCATTTAGTTAATGTAAAAATTCGCATTCGTATATGGAATTTCTATGTTGTTTGTGCTTTGGGAAAATCCACGTAAAAACTTTTCTGTGTTCTGAAAGGGGAAAAATGTATTTTATTCGAAACTGTTTGCAGCTGGTAGGTTCAAAAGCTGGAATCTTGAAATTCAGGCCATAAAACTTTCCATTTTATTTGGTTCACCAAATAATAGATTTGTCGTTATAAAAAAGGCTGCTATGAAAGCTCTTATTGTGATGCATTTTTTTTATACGTAAATAAATAAAAAGCATGATTTTGTTTCATGTCCGTTGTCACTCATTCTTTGAATACTGTCTGGAAGATGTCTGGTATTTCAAGATATAAGCAAATTATATCACGAAAAAAAAATAAGGAAAATAAAGTGGGAAATAGGCGACATTTGAAGACGATGTCAAAGAAAGAATACAAAAAAATAAAAGAAAACTGTCGTAGAAAATGAGCGATACATAAATGAACAGTATAGAAGAGACAAAAGAAGAAATGTATAATTTAAGGTACCAATAAAGGAGAACTAACTAATTATTAGAATAATGTTATAAGAAATTTATATTTGATAAACAATCAAGAAACGGATAGTTTACTCAAAAAAGGAAGGAAAAAATTATTCAATAACGGAATAGATATAAAAAGGAGGTTATAGAAATAAAGAAAAGAAGAAAGATAAAAAATTGAAAGGATTATACTGAAAAAAAGAACATATTTTAAATGAATTAATAAATATACTAAGAGTAAAAAGAAAACAAATAGCAATTATAATTTATTAACTATTTTGGAAAGAACTGCATGTACTAATGCTCCGATTCTCGACTATCTCATTCACACAACTATATAAACTCAAACTTCGATTTCCGTTTAAATCATTCCCCAGAACAGGGGTGGCGAACCTTTATATACCAACGTGCCATTTTTTCCAAAAAATTGTTTAATGAGGTCAAGGACGTGCCGTCAAATAATTTCGACTTCGTGATTATTGGGAAAATAATAATACTAAATACTATCAACTCAAAACTCTTTATTTGCATTGAGAAAAAAAAATTGCAATGTCTCAGTTGTACGCGTGATTCAACTTAAAGCAACATCACTGTGACTTCTATTGTTGCAAATTAGATTACAAATAACTTATATTAGGTTGAAATAGAGCCCTTGAATCAGAGTATAAAAGCCTTAGGTTGTAAGATGCAGGGCTGTAAATTTGTTAAGCAGGACTGTAAATTTTTTTTGCTAGTTATTTATTGTTAGCTTGTTTTTCATGGTTATTAATTTTTTTAATTATTAATTGTTAATTTTTTTTATTAATAATTGTTAATTATTTTGCTTGTTTTTTGTGAATTTTAATTTAATTGTTGCATGTGCTTCATAGTGTAATAACATTTGTGTAATAACAATTCATAGTGCAAAAACAGTTGTGATCGGTAGCGTGCCCAAAATATTGTGTCACGTGCCATAAATGGCACGCGTGCCATTGGTTCGCCATTCCTGCCCTAGAGAATCTACACGAACTCATTTCCGAGAATTACTCGCACTTATGCTCACAGAATAAGTCAATTTTGTTTCCGAGCCTGCCGCGAATTCATGCTTTCTTTTCTTGACTTCGCTTTCACTGAAGCTAAACAAACTTACCCTCAGATTCTCGTTCAAATTATTTTAGAAAACTACCAAACTTATCACCCGATACTAGATTAAATTATTCTTGCCAACAAACTGATCTTACTCTCTTATTCTCGATGAGGCCATTGCCAAGAATTATTTGAACTTCAACTCTGATTCTCAACGTAATTATTTCTAATCTGTCTGATTATCTGAAAATCCTTTCCGAGAGGTATATGAACATACATTCTAACACTCGACTAAATTATTTCCGAGAACTTATTCTCTGATTCGGGACCAAATCTATCCTGATAGAAATACATAAACTTGTGGTCTGATTTTTGACCAATCGTAAGCTTATACGTCAATTAAAGAACTATACAAGCTTATACATCTTAAGAAGACCATCTCTAAACAACGATCACCAAAGAATCGACTAGTCGAACCGAAAGTCTTTCGTGGGATTTATATTGAGAAGAACCTCTTGGCAGCAAGTTCCGAATAACACGTTTGCTGCATGCTTTTAGCTTCAAGATGTATCCTAATCAATTTTCTTTTATCTTTTCTTTCTCTAACTTGAACTAATTTTAAATGATCATTCCTAAACATATTTTCCTCGAAAAGTCTTTGTAACATTATTTAAACACTTATACAGAAGTCAATGAATAATACGACGATTTGACTGTTCAATTTCGCTCAATACATCTTTCATGACTGTTGGTCACATGAATCTTGCACCAACGCTCACAATGAGCGAGTATTTCCGACGCATCATCGGTCAGCATTTATTTTATTTATTTGAAGAAAATGTGCGCGCATGTACAAAGGAAGTAAATTTATCTTACGATTGTCCAATATTTCTTGATTAATAATTTTTTTCTTCATTAAGTTCCTGTCAATGGGTGAGATGGCTGAAGAAAAATTCAAGTAAATAGATAATTGAAATATAGAGTGATTTAAAATTTATTTCCTTAAATCAAAATTATAGAGATTAATATAATAAAAATAAGCGGAATAAAATAAATTCTACTACATGATTGTGGATAAAAACAAATTAGTGGTATTTTGGAAAATCAGTAGATCAAGTTTACTATTTAATTTTTTATTTTTTGGACCAATCAATTCGTTGATAATTCTGAGTAGCGGCCACCTCATAATACCAGTCAATTAGGTACAGTCTCACAAGATAGAGCTGTTAGATGTCCATATATTCTCATTCTCGATCAATTTAATCTCGATAACTGTGTGAAAATATATTAGAAATCTTGACTAAATCACTATACGAACTTGCTCTCTGTTTCTCGATTTAATTATGCCTAAAAATTACTCGAATCTGATTATCTGATTCTCAATTTCTTTCACTTAAACTTTTATTAATGACTAAATTATTAACTTCACGAACTTCTGTTTTCATTCTCTACTCTGATTTATGCTCGATAACTGCATAGACTTATCTGATTCTAAAACAAAACATTTTAAGGAACTACAGAAACAAGTACTCTAATTCTCGGCTGAACAATAATTTTCGAAAACTTTTCAAACTTCTGTTCAAACTTTCTAATTCTCCTATGAAACCTTCCCGAGAGCAAGACAAACTTACATTCCTCCAATCCATTCCTGAAAATGGGCAAAAATATCAAACATCAATAAATTATGTATCGGAATTACTTTTATCTCGTTACTTTAAAACGCATTTTTTTTAATTATTTTTAACCGAGACATATCATTACAATTTCTTGTGGGTTGCCACTATTTAACAATAAACTTTTAAGTTCAATATAATGTCATCACTGTTATTGTAATAGTTTTCTAAAAACAACGAAACTTAAATATGCTTAAAACAAGACACTATGCCATCGTCGCCAATATCTAGCTAAAATAATAAATTAAGCAAAACTTTAATTTTTTAAGGAAAATAAGTCTTTAATGTTTTAATACAATTAGTAAATGCCATTAACTAATAATGTGATCCCATTTGTAATATTATTTTAAAATATAAAACAATGTACTTTAAATGAAAAAAGTAATTTAAATACATTCCCACATGCAACTGGAATAAAATTCTAATTATATTTAGTTTCAGAAAATCAGCACATTCATTCCTAAGTCCTTTGGCAAGGAGATTTTCTTTCTGACAAAGCTGTTAAAATTGTTTTTTGTTATTTCGTAAACGTGCTAATCAAGTAATATTGACGAGGCTGCGGGCAATCTGATCACAGGATGATTAAATTGTGAACAGAAAGAATATCAAAAACGTTTGGCGCGTTTTGCATTTCATTCGCTACTGTATTGTTTAATGCAAAATAAATGGTATAATATAATTGCGATAACCTTTTTATATTTGATCTGCTGCTAGTTTTAAAAAAAAAACACAAGCATTTGGAAATTAAATTAGTTAGATGCAGAGTCATTTTATGCTTTATTGAAACTTTTATTCTTATAAACATGTTAGCTTTAACGTGAATTTAATAATAAAAGCAGTGTTTCCAATTAATTTTATGGTAGAATTAATTATTAGCATACATCACTGTATTTGAATAATATTCCAAATTCCTTTGAAATGCACATTTTAATTTCATTTTTCAAAACTAATTACTATTTTCTTTTTTCAAATTAGTGAAGAAATCAAGCTCTTTAAATAGTATAATCAATTTTGTTTTTAAATTTTGTAATAAATTTGAGAGGAAAATGTATGTACTAAATTAAACTAATAAAGGCGTTGTTATAAGGCAAAAGAACTTAATTCAATGAAGTTTTTTTTTCTTATTTTAAATGAAAATTTAAAGTAAGAATTGTATTTCGAAAACAATTTTATAAAATTCTAATTAACTCAGTTGATTTAGATAAGTTATGATATTCATTTTAAATAAAATGTAAATATATATACACTACCGGTCAAAAGTTTGCGAAAATTTTGAAATCAACGAAAAAAAGGTCTAAATTCAAATGTTCATAGAACTGCGAAAAATCATTCAAATTGCATGAAAATTTGATATGTTCTAAAGTGAACCCTCTACGGTTAGTTACATATGATCAAATTGCAATACTTTGTTTTTTGCGAACTAAATCCAGCTTTTAATCATGGGTTGTTTCTATGGTGAAAAAAGTTGTTAAATTTGAACTCTTGCCAAACAAGCAAAATTTTTTTTTCGTACTTTCTGTTAATAGAAAATAGTTATTTGAACTGTTCTATGTAAGCCCTCAAAATTTCAGATCAATTTGATTTTTCTTGATGAAATTACAGAATTTTGAAAAACATGTGTACTTTTCTCGATTTTTGAGCATTCCACATATGCGGTCTTTTGGTCTATACATCTTCAACCAAAGAACATTTTAATTTTAATGTTTTCTATATTTTCAAATAATTAATATTGATTATAAAACAAATATTCTTATTTATTATTGTAATTATTGTTACTACAA
>NC_092204.1:22423716-22460342 GCF_043381705.1 Parasteatoda tepidariorum
ATATATACAAATTACTCAAAGTTCAACTGTTCAATCTCTATGTCATTAGTATTCATGTAAAGCTTTTTTAACCAATTAAAAAAAAATTTCGGTAATAAACCACACACTCCGTACTTTGAAATGCAAAAAAAATTGTTTCCTAATAAAATATGATTGTTAAAAATATGAATGGTTTTGTATTTGAAAGAATATGGAAGTTTTTAAATTTTTTGGTAAAAACAAGAGTGAATGAGTTAATAAATGTGATTACAAATGTCAAACATCTTTTCGGTCGACACGATTGTCATGCTAAAAAATTTTCCTCGGTTACGTTCTTACGAAAAGTCTGTTATACGAGGCTAAATAATGCATCTTTATATAAACGAATCATTTATCCTCAAATGATTCTCAAATCCTTTTGTAGCAAAATAATGTTTTCTTCAACTTTTCAAACAGGAAATGGAATAAACGGAAATAAGGAAAAATACTATCAATGGGGTAACTTCATCATCCGATTTTCAAAAAAATAAAAGTACAGTATTTTATAAATGCTTAAAATGGTAATGACAAAACATTTTATAAATAAACAAAAAATAAAGATTTTTTGAAATAATGTCTATAATAAAAAAAGTGCAAATTCATCATTATTTTTCGTAATTACATACTGTTTAACACACATAATAAATTTAAAAAACTAAATTTTAAAAATGTTCGAGATATTGTGGGGTTTTATCGCTTACAGATTTGAAATTCAGTTAGAAATGAATTAGGAATATTAAGAAAAAATAGTTTAAAATGCACTAACATTAAAGAGTCTTTCATATATATATATATATGTTTTGAATCTTCATTAAAAAAGTTTCAAATCAATATTTAAACGAGAAAAAAATTAAAAATAAATGACATGTAATAACTTAAAATGGTGGTATGAAAAAAAATAAAAAAACCTTTTTTTTATAAACAACTTGGAGAGGCATTTATGATAGTTGATTTTTACCTGTTCCATTTTCCTTGGCATTTCAACAGTTTTTTTTTGTTTTGAATTTCGTCTTTTTTTTCATGATTTATAAGGTCTTTCTGAAGAATTATCTTTTTTCCAGCAGTACCATTAATTTTGTCCCTCACACCCCCCCCCCGNCCCCCCCCCCCCCCCCCGTATTTTTTTCCAAGTTTTTGAAGAGTTCTAAAATTAAATATTTCACAAATAAGGAAAGCAAACGAATAGTAACTTTTCATTTATTAGCGCTGTTTTTCGATGATTCTCTATCATAGACAAAAATAAATAAGCCATAATTTAAATGCCTCAAAATTCAAGCAATGCGATGATTTTAAATTAGATACATATAAACCTTTAAAAACTAAACTCAGTGGCGTGACAGCCCATAGAAGGCCAAGGCCTACTGCGCCCATCTCAGTTTTCTTGACCTTGGCCTCCGGGTGCAAGTGCAGATGCTTCGGTTAGGTGGTCAGCCGAACGCGGAACCCCTAGTGTTTTGTTCCCAAGCATGATTGGTACTCATTTATCGACCCACTGAAGAAATGAAATGCTGAGTCAATCTTGCCCGGTCCGAGGATCGAACTCAGGACCTGTGGCACGAGACCGCGAAGCGCTACCACTCAGCCACCGGGAGTCGATACATACCTTTACCAGGAAGAATTATCTGGGCTTTGGGACAGAAAAATAACTGAAATATTTTATAAGTTATTAAACTTTTTTAATACGACATTCTCGACATTTTTCCACCGTGAGGAAAATTATCAAAATCACTGCCTTATTCTCAGTTTTTGCAAATTTTTATGAGTCCCAGTAATGCAGTATTGGTGTATGTTTTCAAATATTAGAAAATTAGACCACATACGATTTTCATTTTCACAAAACTGTGGCTTTTCTCCACATTGACGTTTAGCGCAATTTTCAACATAAGCGTAGACAATACTCGCTTTAGATAAGCTGAACCTGACCAAGAAGTCATGAATAACAGTTGCAAACTCACAGCATATTATTCTCAAAAAAGCATAATTTTGTATTACGACGGAGACATTCGAAAAATTGCTTTAATGTCATAATTTCATAATGTCATAATTTCGTAATGTCATAATTTCATAATGTCATACTTTCATAATGTCATACTTTCATAATGTCATACTTTCATAATGTCATAATTTCATAATGTCATAATTTCATAATGTCATAATTTCATAATGTCATAGTTTCATAATGTCATGTCATAAATGACTATGTGGACGAATCTTGTTATCGTAATTAAAAATTCCCTTGCATATTTTATCAGTTTATCTAAAAACTTATTACTTTATCGATGAAAAATAATTTAATCTAGTTATTTTGCAGCTTCCAATAATTTGAATACTAAATACATACAATAGGAACAATATACAATACAATATAAAATATTTTATAGAACACAATCGAAAAACTAAATATGAAAAAATGTCAGACGAATAATTAAAATAAAAGTTTTTCAATAAGCTTAGTACTCTCTCTATATTTTTTTTAAAAAAAATATTGTGTGTCAACACAAAAATTACAAAAACTGCATTTATTTAATCTGAAATCTTGACAAAATTTGAAACAGTACTGTAAATAAATAAAAAAAATACTATTTAACCAACATTTTCTGAATGTAGAAATCTATCTATCTAATAAAAAACGTTGTAGATTAAGAAATTAAATAGAAATGTAAACATATAATTTTTTTTATATTTGAAATCTTAGCGATGAAAGCAGGTACGTGCCTTGAATTTTTTTTGTAACTCCTAAACGAAACTCAATTAAATTATCATTTTTACTATGCAGAAAGAGATGGACACAGTTTAATTTGTTTTATCAACTCAAAATGAAAAGAAAATGAAATTCATCCCAAAGGATTTATAAAACATATTTACTAAAATCATTATTCATTTTTTTTAGATATTTGTATGTTTCAGAGTTTTTCTTGATAGATTAGTTTCAGAGTTTCACGTTTAGTAGATTAGTTTTCTAGAAATTTAGCTAGCTATCGATCACTAAACTAATTAAGTAAAACTGAATGCGTTTTTTTTTTTTTTTTTGATTTTTTGTTTCTTTGGTAATCAAAGGTAATTTGGTTAGCAGCAAAAAGTTACGCAGAATAAAAAACACAAGTTATTTCACATATTTTTTCCTAAAATGCTTTTTTATGGTCTAGAACTGAGATCTGTTTGCTTTCCCAGGAGTTTTTATTAAATTAAAAGCACTGCAATTGGATATAGTGTTTTCATATTTGGATTCAAGGTATCACATAGCAAAAGATTTATATATATTACATATATATATATGTATGTATATGTGTGTGTATGTGTGTGTGGACCTTAATATATATTTTAAAGATCTGTGCAGATCAAAATACGTAAGCACATTCGTTTTGCAAGTTAATATTTAAGATACGAAAAAAACAACGACAAAAAAACGAGGTAATTATTTCGAACTATTACTAAAACAACCAAAAACAGTTTGTCTTTTAAAAATGAATGGAAGTGAAAAACGACTATTACGATTTGTTGCTTATTTGATAAAAATGTTTTTTTTTTCACTGTAAATAATTCTGTGACCTTTTATATGTATACTATTTTTGAATCAATATTTGTGAAAGACTCGAAAATTATGTATAAAAAAGATGACCATTACGCTTCATCCTGACTTAATATTTACTATAAATATTTGAACTACTTGACAATTCAAACCTTTTATATTTTGCACTTAGTATCTATTTTTTTTATAGTCCTTTTCAAAGATGAAGTGAAAACTATACTAATTAAGGATTCTGAAATCAATATTAAAGCTATCTAAATTTCGAAAATGATTTCAAACCATTACTTAAAATAAGAGCAAATTTTTCCTTTTCAAAAAAGTATGTTTTATTTGCATAATTTCAATTATTTTTATACATGAATACAATTATTATTTGTTATTTTTTTAGAATAAATGCTATAATATTTATCGAATTTGCCCAAGATGGAAATTATTACTAAAATATAGCTCCCAAAAGTAAATTTTTTTTTTAAAATTATTAAATTAACTTGAATGAGAACTCCTTTTTGTATGTAAATACGGAATTTCGAATTTTTGATTTTTTTTCATATAAATTAAAATTTCCGCCAGTAACATTTACGTAATACATTTTAAATTAAAAATTTTAAATTTTGTTCTTGCAAGTTTTAAAATTTACATTGTGATAGTAGATATACCTCCCGGTAGTGCACCCTGGTATCGTCTTTAACGGCTGAAATATCTACTAATTTCGGCATGCAGCATCTCTCTAATCGTGATCACTCGTGTAGTGCTCCGTGTAGGCTTAGTGTTCTTCAAAGGAATGCAGATGGCCTATCCCAATTCAAGAAATCAGAGGTCCTTGAAATGTACTTTTTGCTCATTCCAGACTCAGAACGTCTAACTTTTTACTCGTTGCTTAAGAGTAACCCTCCGATGTATTATCAAATCAAATGCATCATCACTCTTGTTAAAGTTGGTATTAAATACATCAAATTATGTAAAATGCATCAAATTATGAAACATAGAAACTTTCTGTAGTTAAGAACATCATCATGATTGCTACCATTGTAAATATATCATACTTGAACCGGAAATCAAACAAGTTTTAATATTTTTGAAAGGGATTCAGCGTATATCAATAGTGTTTTCACATTTTCTTGCTGTTTTCACCAATTCTTTATCAAACTCTAATAAAATATATTCATAAATGTCTCCGAGGTTTCAGAAAGTTAAAGAGAAAACTTCAAGATAAATAAACACAATAGCTGTAAGAGCTTCATTTACAGGTCTTTCTGCTATTCTATGTGTCCTCCTTGGCTTTATGGCATACAGGTTGGCCAAAGAATGCTCTTTGTTCACCAAGGCATACAGTTTTCCCCAGGCTCTTTTCTGAATCGTTTTCTCAAACGCTAATAAAATATATTCGCAAATGTCTCCGAGGTTTCAGGAAGCTAAAGAAAAAAACTCTCAGACAAATAAACACCATAGCTGTAAGAGCTTCATTTACAGCTCTTACAGTTATTCTATGTGTCTTCCTTGATTTTATGGCATACAGTTTCCGCCTGGCTATTTTCATTCTCATTTTATCAAACGCTAATAAAATATATTCATAAATGTCTCCGAGGTTTCAGAAAGTTAAAGAAAAAACTTCAAGATAAATAAACACAATAGCTGTAAGAGCTTCATTTACAGCTCTTACTGATATTCTATGTGTCCTCCTTGGCTTTATGGCATACCGCTTGGCCAAAGGATGCTCTTTGTTCGAAAAGGCATACAGTTTCCACCAGGCTCTATTCTGAATCATTTTCTCAAACGCTAATAAAATATATTCGCAAATGTCTCCGAGGTTTCAGGAAGCTAAAGAAAAAACTCCAAGACAAATAAACACCATAGCTGTAAGAGCTTCATTTTCAGTTCTTACAGCTATTCTATGTGTCTTCCTTGATTTTATGGCATACAGTATCCGCTTGGTTCTTTTCATTCTCATTTTATCAAACGCTAATAAAATATATTCATAAATGTCTCTGAGGTTTCTGGAAGCTAAGGAAAAAAACTTAAATGCATACAGCAAATAAAAACGTACCACTATATATAGTAACTGCTCAAGCTTCATTTACAAATCTTGCAGCTATTCTATGTTTCTTCCTTGACGTTATGACTTTCTTTGACTTGACCATAGATGGCGCCACTGGAAAACAAGGACAATTGCACCCCGAGTTCCTTAATGGCCAACGACAACAACAGCAAGTAGTATTGAACTGCATTTAAATCAATTCATAATGTATGTATAAATAAAGTTTCGCAGAATATGTATGTTACATAAACTTCAAAATATTAAAGAAATATCTGCTATTCGTACAAAGCTATATTAAAATAGCAAAAGATGCGATAAGCGAGCGAAACAATCATAAAAGTAGTTAAAAAGCAATTTGGAGGTAAGCAAGCTAAGTTCTGTAATAAATAACGTATTTAACGAACAACGACTTTCATAGTATTTTATAGTACAGAGATATATAATGAACATAAATGCAAATAGTACAGAATATTATTATTAATAATTTATAAAATTCAATAATTTATCCATTGTTTTAAAAAAATTTAAAAGATAAACACAATAATTAAATAAGCATCTTCAATCTGAACTACATTTTTTTTATTAACGATACTAAGTCTGATCAGTTCACTTATTTAATTAAGAATCCTTTGACTATTAGGGATTAAAATATAAAAATTTGCAAAAGTATTAAAGAGTTGTTTCTAGTACAATTTCTGGTGATAGCTTTAATTTCATTTCTCACAAAACCAATCGCAAAGTTATAACAAAGTTTTTCGCAAAGTTATAACTTAATTAGATGGTTTCATTTGAAAGAAATATTTTCTGTCTTTGAAACAATTTTCCTATACTATCTCACTAACGAATGAGAAGGCTGTCAAATTTACTAATTAAATGCGTTCCAAAAGAAGGTAATGTGTATCTTTCTGACTATAATGACTGTCCTAAATTCTTTTAATTCAGTTAGTTTCAAAAATGCAAAAGTAAACGATGTAGTTCTTAGTAATTAAATTCAAATAATTTTTCCTTGGTTTTAGAATAACCTAATGTTGAATGATGTGTTTTTTAATAATTTTGTTGCAAATACATAGTTTTAAGAAAACTTTTTTCACTCAATTCCAGTTGGATTGATCTGACAGGAAGTGGAAAACATCGCTTATTTGGCAACATTGTTTGTTAGTGAGCTTAATGAGAATAAAGAAACTGGTTTCTACGCAGAATGCAATAATCTTATTGCCTTGTCTCTTATTAATTCGGCGTAACTTAATATTAAAGACAAAATTGCAGTTAATAATTGTATTCAGTACGAAGAAGTTAGAAGTGTTCATGATTTACCGTTTGAAAAAGAAAAAAAAAATATTTTTATATACTAATCTTTTCCTTAATAACAACAGATTAAATTACTGTCGTTTAAAATTTGATTACTTTAATTTAACTTCCTTTGCACTTATTACTAAATGATTATTAATTATAAAAATGTGAATTTCTAGTAATCATAAAAATGTATATTTTATTTAAAATTTTAATTTACAATATTTTAGTTTAAACCCAGATCAGACTTATTGATCAAGACGTGTTAAGAATTCAAACAATGTAATGTTGTGAGTCTTTCATTCCTTTGTTATTCTTACACTTATCAAGCAAAATAATGATGAGGGGGTAGAAATGAATGAGGGGGTTGAAATGAAAGTTTTCTTCTTTTCACAATGACAGTCAAGAAATATTACTACTTTGTTGTTAACTGATAAAAGAATGAGTTGGACAGGGCTATTGCAAACCATTTTTTTTAAAATTCTAACATAAGAGAGATCATTACTGATAAGATTATGACTTTCAGGGAGGTATGACACTCAGTGTTATCTGAAGATGATAGAACTGTGAAGGCATCCATTAAATCGGTTCACTACAATTATCTAACTAAATATCATACTTAGAATAATTTTCCCTTCCTCGTTCTAGGGATTTGTGCACTTGCAAGCGATATTTGATATTACCACCTGTGGAGCAAAAAAATTCCCACTTTTTTACTTCTCATCCGCAAATCCTGATTCCTCGCAGCAAATTTTCAAAGAGAAGCATTGCCCAGAAATGGTAGTGGAAAAATTTCAGCAATACTTTATTTAAGATGGGAGTAGCAATCAGGATTTTATCTTGTTAATTATTCTGAACTACATAATCAATTAACAAGATTCCTCCAATAAAATTACATATTTTTACTTAAGCTATTTGTTCATTTATCTTATTACTTTCGTGACACTAACTCTAAACTATAACAGATTAGTTTCATCAAAAATGGGAGCTTTTTTGTGCACTTATACTTTTGACAGGCAACAAGCACCTCTAGTGGCAAGGTAAAATGTAGCCTTTTTATTTAAAGATGTCCTGTGTTGTTAACATATGCAAATTCAATAAATGGAAGCTTGTGTGACCCACTATTTATAGCGTTTATGATTTTCGTAGACGCTAATTAAGTGTTAAGAAGTAAATGAAATTGAAGTTAATCAAGACATGGAAAGATTTAGTAAATTCTAAATATTACGAAATTATATATATATATNCGATATATATATATATATATATATATTACAATTTCCTAAATTTTGCCATGTTGTCTTGATTAACTTCAATTTCATTATCTTATTTCAAGTGGACTTCTCTATTACGGTAAATCTAATAGTGAGAAGTCACCACAGATTATAGAAAAAATAAAAAAAACTTACCATATTGTTATTGACGCCAATATTGCACAATTAATTTCAGTTTCAGGTACAAATTTTAAAAAAAGTACATTTTAAAATATATTTTATTTTATTTTTATAACCGTCGAACAGCTGATCCAATTTTTTTGGTTTACGACTACTAATGTTCAACTCCATAGCCTTGTAATTCTGAACCCAATCCAAAAAACAGGGGAACTCCTGCCGGATGCGGAATTCGTGTAGACCAACCATCGCCGGTAGAGGCGAACGCCCTATCACCTGAGCCAGCGCGGCTTCCATTAAAATATAAAAAACAATGTGCGAAAAGTAAACTTAACTGAACGAAGGGATGGCTGAATGACCAGAACGAAGCGAAGCGATCACAGCGATGGCTGGTCGATGAAAATGTGGCACCCGGCTCGCACCGACCACAGTGCTGGCGTAAGATATCTTCAGTAGTAGACGGAATATCTTCAGTAGTGGACGGTATATCTTCAGTAGTAGACGGATCATGGGCTAGAGTCACCTTGCCGTCAGGCTAACTGTGAGAGGTTTTTATGATTTTCCCTTCAATGTAAAGCAAATGCGGGTTAATCCCCTCAGAATGTCCTCCATAAAGTGTCCTCCTCCAAATTTATCCCCAATACTTGATCCGAGAGTTCCCTTGTCATCTGAATTGGGTTCAAAGTTACAAGGTTATGGAATTTAACACTAGAAATTGTTAACACAAAAATAAGGTCGGTTATTTAATGACTGTTATAAAATAAGGTAAAACCATTAGACTGAAAGATAAAAAACTAATAGAGAAAAACCAAATTAGGTGCTGTTTGAGTAGAAGTGCATTCGGGTCATTCTTACAAAAAGGTGATTTTTTAAGTCTCTTATTAATAAATATTAGTAAATACAGAAGATTTCTAAATATTTTTCTTCATCATTTTGCGTAAAGTTCTAACTAACAAATCATATGCATTCCTTCTAAATATATTTAATATTTCATTCTTATTATTTAATAAACATGTCTTCAAAATCCCCTCCGTGGACGTCCCTACGTCTGTGGCACAAAATAATTTTTAATGTCTGTTAAACAAATTTAAAAAAAAAAATGATAAAACCAAAATGTAAAAAAAGAAAGCAATCAAATGTTCAAATACAAAAAAAAGGGAACAGAAAAAACTTAGAATGAGATAAGCTAGACAGAAATTAAAAGAAAACCCTATATCGTTTGAAGAAAGTAAAAAAAAAAAGGAGCAGGAAACTTTAAAATTTGTATCAGANCAAAAAAAACGGAACAGAAACTTAGAATGAGACAAGCTAGACAGAAATTAAAAGAAAACCCTATATCGTTTGAAGAAAGTAAAAAAAAAAAGGAGCAAAAAACTTTAAAATCTGTATCAGAAAAAGATTTAACAGAAAAATCGTGATTAAATGTACCTAAATTTCTAAAAATTGATAGAGCAAGCCGCTTGTGCCCAGGGAAAAAAGAAACAATAACAAGAAGAAAAGAGAAAAACAAAAACGTTATTTGGATGACAGTATGTCATGTCAGTATGTTTAACTTACATGAAATGTTCATAAAAGAGTACCCTCAACATTCAACTTTCATGTGGAGTTTGAATTTTTATTTCAATTGTCTTTACATTTTAATTTATTAATATTCAGTAAGAGTTACTTAAAAAATTTCACACCTAGGCTAAAAATGGATGTTTCCTTTCATAGCAACATGATTAATCTGAAGTAGCTCTATCTCTAATAATGAAATATTTTATCATTTACTAATTAATGTTAAACTCATATCAGTTGTACTTAATAATTAATGAATTAGTCTTCATTGACATTTTATATTTTTTTAACATAAAATGTCTCCTCCGTTGACTATGACATCTCCTCCGTACACAAGGCAGAATATGAAATATTTTAAATCTCCAACAAAATAAAATAGAAAACTTGACCATCATTATAAAGACATATAACAAAAATAAAAAAAGGCATTTATGTAATTTTTATCGCTTTTTTAATTACTTTAATTTAAAAAAATTTTTTAGTCTATTTATACCTTTTCAGTGAGAATGGCCCATTCATAATATTTTTTAACGGAACGAATAGCAGAATTCGACAAACTGAAGTATATTATTCGAATACTCTTGTGTTTTTTACAAACACTATGCAAGTTTCATAACTTTTGTGAGTTTGCGACAATTATTCAGTACTGTTAGTTCAAGTTTAATCAGCATTTAGTCAGTGTGCTCTATACTAATAGGGAGCCAAAGTTGTATGAAAATGAAATGTATGTCTGTTCAAACTTTTTTAATATTTCAAAAGTTAATGTAATGCTCAGTCATTTTGGGTAATTGATTAGGGGAAAGAAACAGAGAAAAAAATCTAAAAATTTTTCATTGGAAAGTGATTTAATTTTAGTTTAATTTCTTAGAAAAATTAAAATAATATTTACTTGGCAATGAGGTAAGGTTTGAAAATATTGTCAGAAACGCCACCAAAATTAAGCGCAATTAGCTGATACAATTAGATGTTCAAATGATAAATGTTTTTATTTAAATGCAATAAAATACATTTTTAAAAATGCATCGTAAATTTTTATACACTAAAGCTACATTAAACTTGTTTTACAGTGTTAAATAAGAAAAAGAAAAGCAAGAATTTTAAATTTTGAGACGATCAAACTAAAGCCTTTCTTTTAATGAATAATCAACTGGACAGGAATTTGAATGTATAAGAATTAGTGCTTTTATTCATATGCTTGTATAAAATGATTTTTTTTAAACAATATTGCGTATTAAGAAGATTGCCGAGATACGGTAATACATCTTTAAATTTTTTAAAACTTATTTCAAAACTTTTGAATTCAGTTACTTTTTTGGCAAACAAATTTATGCTCCGTCCATTTAATTATATATTTTTTATGAAAACTGTTTAGCAATTTTTTCATAAACTATTCTTTTTTTATTCACTAATTTTTTTCTCATCAACTCCACTTTGAGCAAAAACTTCTAATTTCTTAAAAACTTTAAAGTTTTTCCTAAAATGAATTTAAAAGGTTTAAGGTTATCGTCAATATCCATACTGAAGTATGGTCAAACTCCATAAACTGTTTACAACAAGTAAAATGTAGTTATTTTAAGTTAGAAAATGTTACGAAGTAATTATTTAAACCATTATTTATTTTTATGCCTTTTGTACTATTACTTCTTTTGACTTCACAATAAATGCAGAACACTTTGAATCCCCCTTTGATGAAGGAAAAGTGACATGATTCCCTAAATTCTTATCTTTAGTCATAGGTGGTCGCAATTCATTGCTGTGTTTCATTTCAAAGGATACAATAAAATTATCAATCATATTTTTCATGTTTGAAAACTGTATTCACACTTTTTGTGAAATTTCAGACACTCAACAATTCAGTTTGACAGAAATTCAATCTATCTTTGAGTAAACGCATAACGTATTCATCTTAATATATGCTATTTATGAAACATGGAAGTTACAGACTATTATTTTTAGTGCATTTTTAACCTATGAAGAATTAATTTAAAGAACACTTTCATGTACTTATAAATATAAGAAAAAATGTTGCGTTGCAAAATTCTTATTAATGTAAAGCATTGCTTTGTTAAAATTGGTCAAGACTGATTTGGCTTTTAATTAATATTTAGTATATTTTTAGGTGTTTACGGCAAAACTAACCACTCCTAACCAACCTAAAAATAACCACTCTCCACATGACAATTCAATAAAACAAAGTGGCGACTTAAGTACGCAACCAGTCATTTTCCCCTTTTTTTTCTGAGAAATACAATGCATCAATGCAAACATCATCAACACCTGTACATCAATGCAAAAAAGTCTAAAAAACAGAAAAATCTCTAATAAAAATCCAAAATCTCTAATAAAAGTGTTTGTCCTTTAAGAATCTATCAATTTGATGTAGAAAGATTCATGTGAAAGGAGTGTTCTTTAATAAATTTCTTATTTCAAAGTTATGATGCATAAATTAAATGTACTATGCTTCCCAAAATATTTTTAAATAAAGTTACTTTTAAAGTCAGTATGTTTAACAAAATTTTTTCCCATATTCATTTTATGTTATTTTTTTATGCAGTAAATTTTAAAGCCGTAAAGTTACCCTCCTCTTATATATTTATTGTTTTAAAAAATATATAACATAATTTAATATAACAGTAATATAAATATAAAGGAAAAGTTTGCAAAAAATTGACTTTTATACAGAAAAGACCTATTAATATGTCACAGACTCATTAGGTTATTGTGTCGCACATTTTAAATTTCTTTGTTTATTTTTTCCTAATTTCAGTTAATTAGTTTACAAATCTAAGAAATAATTAACTTCGTTAAGATTGATCATAATCATATTAATCTTGCAGTTTCATACATAAAACTATGATAATTTTGCGTTTTAGGAAGAAAATAAATTTCTTCTTTTCTTTTTTAATTAATTAATTAATTTATTTATTTTTTGAAAAATTAGAACATTTGTAAAAAAAAAAAGAAAAATTATAAACCACATGGGATGTAAGTCAAGCGTACTGGGGGAGGAGTCTACTAGTCTTTAGAAAGGGTGACGGCATACATGCGTACTTTAACAAATGACTTGCGTATGACGTTCAATCCTATTGGCCAGTTGAAAATGTACATTGCGCATGCGTACTAGCTGGCATAAGGGTGCAACTAGTTTAATATCTTTGAATCCATTACTTTCAGAAATTCTCATTAGTCAATCTTACCAGTATCTTACCAGTCGAGCAATGGCGGAATACCTTATTAATAACCAGGGTGATTATTATTGCTTAGACGCCGCATCTTTATATAAATATTTTACCGTTGACGAAAAACGGTTTCTTCTTGCATATAGTGCTAAAGCTAATGATATTACAGATACTACTTTTCATGGCATATTGCATCATATTTATTATAATGTGGTATTTAATAAAGTCAAAACTATTGATAATGTCCAAAAAGTGATCAAGGAACTTAAATTGGATCTCTGGTCTATGTTCAAGAAAAAACTTCCAGGTAAAGAAGTCGACTTTTCTCACGGTAGTCTAATACGAAATCCCAAAGCATTCATCAAAATAACAGAAGCAGGAGCCTCTAACGGATCAACAAAAGCAAGGCACCTATATCGGTGGTCCTTCTTTATAGGGTAAGAATTTACTTCAGTTTTTTTTCCTGCTTCAATTTTTTAACTTTTTTAGATTTTCACCCTTTTTTTAAAATTATTGGCATCGTAATCAAAAGTTAGTTTTATGACTTAAGAATTTTTAGAGCTGTAAACATTTTAAAAGATATTTAGAAATTTCGGGTGAGTTAATTTAAAAATTTACGGCTGTTTTGTTTCCTTTAAAAGGCTATATCCTTAAATATATGTAAAGATTTTTTTTAAGCATCAAAAACTGTCTAGACCAATAGTAGATCAATATTTAAAACCGAAAAAATTCTACCTGATCCAGTTTGTAATAGAAAATAATTTTAGAATAAATGTAGAGTTAATGCAGCCTTTAAATCTTGTTAAAGCTAAAATTAATTTTAAATCTTGTTAAAGTTAAAATTGCATTGCATTAGGGTGCAGATTGAATTTAGATTGCAGGGATGTGCATGAAATTTATAGCATATATAGTTGCCTTCATTTCCAGCAAACTCGAATGAGACAAATATTCTTGCATTAAAAAATACATGTTTTGCTCTTAAATTAATAATAATTTCTATAAGTTCTGATTAATCTTAATTTATTATCCTTGTAGTTAGAATGTTACTACATTGTACTTAGACGTTGCACTAATTCAGGGTTATAATTTTGTCAAACTAAATTAATATTTTTCGATTTTTTTTTTTTTTTGCATTTATGTTTTACGAAGGAACTTTTCTATGGTTCCTTTTTTTACCCCTTCTGTGTATTTCAAAACAACATTTGTAAATAATGTAATTTATCCAACTAATTTTACCGATTGCCTTTTCCTTTTTGCATAGATTTTAATTTATTTCGTGGCTAAATATTCTGTTTTGTTTTTACATTTTTTCTTCATAAATGTAGTGTAAATATTCTGTCTTTAGGTTTTGTTTATAAGCTGGTTTATTCATACTTTTTTTTTATTCTCGGCCTACTTTTCTGATTAAGTTTTGCATATCTTCTATATGCATATTGCATGCTTTCTACATTTCTGTATATATTTTTGCATATTTTGTATAAATGTATCTCAGATTTTTATTATTAGCTACTTTATCATTTCGTGACCCATTTTTCTCAATTCAAAAACGTAAGAAGTTATTTCATCAAGCAGAATTTTGAATTTTCTGCAAATACTTTTTTGTCAGTAACTGTTTTATTTTATCTTTATTTTTGTTATTTTTGTCACATTATCGTGCATTACCTCTAAAGATGCGTCGTAGTGATTCTTTCTTAAACTTTGATTTTCAACAAGTACAGTTCATTAGCTTTATTTTTTATTTTTTTTTGCTTATTTTTTTCTAACCTTATTTTTTGCATCCTTTATTAGCAATCTGATTCGTTGTATATTCTTCTTTAGCTAAGGCAAGCGCCTCACATTTATTGCTTGGAGTGTATATATCTTTCCATGAGACTCATTTTTAAGCTTCTTTAGTCAATTTCTTTTAGTTTACAATAATATTTTTGAACTTTATTAAATAAAATTAATAATTTTCAAATTCTCTAATTGATATTTTTTTTATTTTCTATTCATTGGTTATTTGTTTTGTTAATTTTATTTTTAAATTCTTTTTAGTTAGTTAGTTTATTTTATATTCATATTAGTTTTAGTTAGACTTTCTTCAATCTACTGCCTCTTTTGTGAAAACCTCTTTGCATTGAGTAAGAAAACTTTTAACATAAATTAATAGATCATGCAAAACATTTAAACAGTTCTTCAGTTTTATTTCGCTGATTATGCAGATAGTTCAGTTAATGATTTTTTTTTTGAAGTTGCAGTTTTATTTTGTATAGAAGATTTTTTAAATGTCGTGTAAGGTATGTGTTTTATGAAGCAGAGAATATTGTAAACATATTTGACATTTGAAAGATAATTCGAAAGTTCACCAAAATCAAAACACTCGTTCCACATAACAAATGAAAATTGCCACTGTTAAATATTTTACGTGAAGATTTTCAGCTCAATTGTGTAAATTTATAGTATTTTTAACACGAGTAAATTTTTTAAAATGAGGTATTATGTTATATTTCATAATTAACTTAACAAATATTAAGAGTGCAGAAAAAAAATCATGAAGTGGTTGCTTTATAGTGACAAACTTTTTATGCAGAACAATCGCGTCTTGGTTAAACAACTTTAAAATGAAAGAAGAAAAAAGTCCGCGTAATAAGAAGTCCGTATACTATAAAATATTTTATATTGAGTGTGTATTATTGAGTTATATTGAGTGAGTAAAATATTTCATATTCAGAAGATACGAGGAGAAATGAACTCAAAAATTAAAAATAAATTAGATAATTTCCATTTTGTGATGCAATTACTTTGTCCGGGTTTTTTGCAGCATCCTGTAAATTTTTAAATTAGTAAGGCTTATAGTTTTTTTGATATTACAGTGAAACGACTTATAACAATTTTGTCGTACTTCGAAAATTATTTGTAGGAATCCCTTAAAGTACAGCATAAAGAACTTTAAATTAAACTATACATTGAAAAGTTTAAGAAAAAGATATACAGCTTAACTATCATTCTATATCATAAAAGATTAGGTGTCGCTGCGGTAAAAAATTGCAATGCATGTGAAACCATGTCATATTTTGTATTGCGAAGGCTTTGCATGCACAAATATTATAAAATTCTTTAATAAATTTCTAAATAATTAATTCTTTAATAAATTTCTTTAGCTAGCTTAACGTATTCAAGCAGGCTTAAGATTTTTTTCCTTATAGCGAAAATCGTTGCATTGTGTTAAGGAATAACGATAGTGATATAAATAATGCACTGTTATAAATATTTTAGTTACCGGTTTTATTATTAGTTATATTAATTTCTAAACTGGAAAATAATTGAAATGGCAATGATTTTTAAATCTTCTCAAAAACATATTTCAAAATAATATATTTATATTTGGTCCAATAAAAAGTCCAATTCTTATAAGATTTTGAGCGATTTATAACTTTTAAAACTTATAAATTTATTAAAAGTTGTGAAATTATCAAAAAGTGTTTTTTATTTCAGATTTTCTAAAGAGATCCTAAGGTATTTTTTTCATCACTAAAATAATATTAAATTTTTCTCCATAAGTGCAAGATAATTACTTGTATTGTAACCTCTTTTATGAAAAAGCAAAACAACTGTTCTCTAGTTCATATTAATGGAGATTGTAAACTTTGTGTTTGAATATAAAAGTTCGAAAATAAGTTTTTCTAAATATTTAATTTTAATAGAAAACTAAGTATCGCATTTATTTTAAACTAGGAAACGAATAAGACCGAAACTAAATTTTTTATAAAAATATTTCTAATATTTTGTTGACTTGCCGAAGAAAATCTAATTAGCTCGGCAGAGATACAGTCTCCACTCTTTAGTAGTTTTATAACAGCGAAACTTCTATTACACTGCCTCAAGTATAAAGTCCTGTTTTTAATCCATAAACCCCATGTTATTTTTGTTTAGAATAGAAGGTTCATATTGAACTATTTATAACAAGTAAAATGCAATTATTTAAGTTGAGCGATGTTGAAGTAATTACTTAAACCATTATTTCTTCTAATGCACTTTGTACCATTACTTCTTGACTACACAATACGACAACAATTTGAATCCCCTTTGAGTGAAAGAAAAGTGAAATGATTCTTATCCTTATTATTATTCTTATCTTTAATCATAGTTGTTTAGTTTAGTCATAGATTGCACTAATTGTTTTCTAAAACCTGGTGGACAGGAACTTTCATCACTAAATCATCACTTTCATCACTAATCATTTCAGGAGCCTGGTGGAAATTTCATCTACTAAAAAGTTAATAACTGCGACACTGACCAGAAGCCTCGGATGGTATCTATTTGTTTAAAATCGGAATTTTTTTTTAATTTCCTTTAAGCATCATTTAAGGAATCTGAATTTTTTTTTTTACTAAGACTTAATATCGCTTAAAAGTAATATAGTTAAAATAGTTATTATTTCTTATTAATAAGGATCAAATAATTATTATATTATTGCTTACTAATCACTGGGTTAAAAAAAGAATCACAGTCATATATTTCGAGCTCAGCTTGACTCAGACTATTTTCACTTCAATTTTGAATTCAGATCTCCTGGACACAAAGCCGACTATAATTTCGTGTTTACGATAACTTTTAAAATGTATTGAAACAGAGTAACGTTTCTTACACACGTTTAAAAAATTGAATTTGAGTTTTAATTTATAATAAATTTTCTTACTTTTTCAGGTTGTTTGATGTTGAAGGCTACGGTACGTGGCCGGAAAACTGGAATGATATTTCTAGTAATCCTCTCAACTTCCGTGCACTTCAGCTTCTGAATCTGTATATGAGGTTCACTTACATCACCGGTAAATCTGCAGATGACGAAATGGCCGTGCGAGTACTCTGGAGCTCTATACCAGATCCGCTTTTGACCTTGGATGACATTTTTAGGCTTTTTGAAGGGGTCCATCATATATACCATCGGAAGATAACCAGCATATGGCAATGGTACTGCAATCTAGTGAATTATGAAGAAACTTCTGTTAGGAGTCCACGATCTTTGCAACACCTTTCACGATGCTTCATCAGAAACCGATTGACTGACAACTTTAAGTTGCCCGAAGGAGTGGAGGAACTGGGCATTCCCAAACATGTCCAGAAGTATTTACTACTGAGAGATTTCTACAAGATAGAATGAATACTTTATCTTGGAATCATTTGCACTAAGTCTTTTATGAAAGATATTAAGGACTAATCTCGAGATCTGAATATTTTAATCATCAATTCCATATGTTTTAGTTTCCTATGAACAATCTTTGCTCTATTAGATTCACTCTTAAACGTGAAATATTTTTTCTTTATATTAATAAACAGTGTATAATTAGTTTTGGTTTGCGATGTACAAATAAATTTTTTCTTGTTCATCATTTATTTTATTTTTAGTTTGTATGAAATATCTATCTACATTTATAAGGTAGCTGCAATACACGGATAAACTGAAAATTTTGTTAAAAATAATGCAATTAAACAAATATTTGAACATATGTATGATACTTAAATTTCTAGCATATCACAAAGTCTTTTTTAGCAGCAATTATGAGAAAAATTTTTTTCTGTAGATGTGAAATTCAAGCATACATGAAGGTGTAAACAATATTTAATTCATTAATTAAAATTTAGCAAGTTCAAGCTAAGGTAGATGCAAAATTACGAAAACGTGACTAATATAAAAAGAAACATAAAAATAATTATATTATTAAAAATAACAATATGTATGTAGTATATATATGTCTGTGAATTTTTGTGGCAGGGAGAATGGACAACAAATAAACTGAAATATTCTTTTTGAAAAAATAAACTAATTTTTGATCATTTTAAGGCTTTATCGGATTTTAACAGTTTTTTACAGA
This sequence comes from Parasteatoda tepidariorum, assembly GCF_043381705.1. Taxonomy (NCBI): domain Eukaryota; kingdom Metazoa; phylum Arthropoda; class Arachnida; order Araneae; family Theridiidae; genus Parasteatoda; species Parasteatoda tepidariorum. Next base: position 22,442,568 of record NC_092204.1, read on the forward strand.
TTTTAAATTAACCTCTGAAATGTAAGCAAAGTTTAAAATTTTTTGGCATCAATAACTGTAATTGTTTAATATTAAATCTTTTAGATAAGTAACATTAGTTTATAATAAATCCATCACATTGTAAATTAAATTATATCTCGCGATTAAAATGAAATCATCTACTTAAATATTTCAGCTCTTTATTCATTTTAATTACACGCACTTTTCAGACAAGAGAATTTTTAATTAAATAAATAACAAACTGATTGAAACGTTTTAATTACGTAATAGTATAAAATGAAATTTAAATAAAGTGAGATTATTTTTTTTCCAATTTCAGCAAGGCTTCTTATTTTGTTATTTTATAAAATGAAAATTTTAAAAAATGCCGTACTTGTTAGTTTTTCTTTTCTTTTAAAAATTTTTATTGCATCACGAGTTTATACATTTGCCTTAGTTTTTAAAGGATTATTAGGTTCAATGTTTTCTTTTTCAATTTAATTTTATTAAATTAACTAAGGTTTCCTTTCCTGTCACAAGTATCAGCTCAGGATAATGCTTAGAAAAACAGTATGTATTCTCTTTTAAAGGAAGTATGTACTTAAATGGATAATATCTAAAAAAATAATTGTTATTCATATATTGCATATCTGCTTCTACGTTATGCAATAAGTTTGAGGAGTCTTAGATAGAAAAGCGAGTTTGACTGAAACTACTGACATCTTGGTTCTTAAATAGGAGGTGCCACTAGCCTTTTGCAATAACGTTTCCAGTAAGATGTTGCTAGGTGATTTTTAACTTTCATGAAGTGCCCTAATACTTCCTTTGATAGCTTTGAATGTTGTTACAGAATTGGTGGAGATTTCTAAATTCTGTTTTAAATTGTAAAACAGTGACGCAATTTTAAGAGGTCCTCAATTATGTACAAATTTTCAAACTCAACAATATTTTGTCCATTTTTTCTCCTTATTTTTTTTTCTAATTCATCAATCAATGTCATTTTTTATTTTAAAAATTTATGATGAAAAATTTCAAACATCAAGAGCAATCCACTTGTTTTTTTTTTCTGTAATTATGTTGCTTTAATTTTTCCATTTGTTTTCTCGCTTTTTCTTTTTTTTAAAGTTAATTTTAAGAAATTCTCAGTTTTTTCAATTTAAGTACAAATATATTTTTAAAACTTCAAAATAAGTATGAGCTATAAGCATGAGTTACAAAATTTACGTTTCTGAAATTCATTGTCTTCCGTGATTTAACATTTTTTTTAATTTAAGAAATCTTTAATTTCCTCCTTGAAAGTTATAAAATTTTTAGAGACTTGAAGACGTATTTAATTTTTCATTTTTAACCAATGAAAAAAGAAGAAATTGACATTTTTTCATTTCTATTATTACTTATTGTTTTTTTTTATAACAGAAGAAAAGTGAGAAATCATTTAAAATGAAATTTACATTAAAATTTCTTATTAAAAATAAATCATTTGATGGACTATAAAAAATAGAAAATTCTACAAATTCTTGAAAAAGAAGAATTATATATATAGAACATTAGAAGACAAAGACATTTTTGTTCCATTAGTGTAAGGATTAAATGGGCTATGATACGCTTGGTATTTGTTTTGCATCCTATCAAGTGGTAAAATGAAAGCGAAAGTTATTCTAAAAATCTCTTTATTAGCATAACATATTTAGAGAACAATATCATCACGAAATGTTAGATTTATTCTTAACCAAATATCTTCAAAATGCTTCTAAACCTCATTTGCATATCAAAAGACTCTCACCACTCTGATGGTGTCTTTCCAATCTACAGGAGCGATTGTTCGTGCAAATACGATGCTAAAAGCCTCGTGTAAAATGTCTGATGTTACGTAATCTGCTTTAATCAGCAAAGAGGTAGATAAATAGATCCGGTGAGAGTGAGTTTGAAGCTAGCCTCCATCACATGGTATAGGAGCATATATGTTTGTAATTCCAGCACAGATTCTTCTAAGAGAAATGCTAAATATCCTAAAGAAGAGTTTCAATGAGTTATTGCGTTAAATTTTTGTAGCTAATGCTTTAAAAGCAAACAGTGTAAAGATTCATTTATTCAATTTTGTAATGATATCAAGTATGCCTTTTAAATGAGATATTCCTGAGAATCCATTAATATTTCTAAAGAAGAGCTTGAATGAGTTACAGCGTTACATGACTGTAGCAAACATTTTGTAAACACATTGTAAAAGCTAAATTTTTTATTTAATAATAATACTAGATGTGTCATTTAAATTTGAGTTTTCGAAAATAAAGTTTTATTAAGGGATTATATTGCATGTTTATGTTAAATGTTTTTGAAAAAACAGTGAGAAAAAGTATTATTCAGTTTAGGGATATTATCAAGTGAGTCTGTTAAAGTGTTGATTTAAAGAAAGAGCTATAAGATTTCATCCCTCTTTAAGAGTTGAATAAGTTGCTGTGTTCCAAGTTTTTAGAAAATATTTAATGAACAAACAACGTAAAAAGTTCAATTTTGTAATAATGTCCGGCATGTCTCTTTAATCAGATTTTTCTAAAATTCAATCGATTTATATTAACCCACAAGAGCACGTATTTTATTTTTTCAAACGAGAATTTATTTGACATGCTATTAACATGGCAACCTAATAAATTCCTAATTTTCGCCGCAATTTTATCATTTAACAATCTTTACTGTCCTTTACCATCAAACAAACATTATTTTGAGAAATCGTCTTTAGTATTCGTAATAATTTTCTATTTCATTCATGTCTTAGTGTATTTTTATTGTTTTTATTTTTATGTGTCTTGGATATTATATGTATCCCTTGATTTACGAGTAATTAAAAGAAAGAAAAAAATAAAAAACTATTTCATTAATAATCGATACAATGCAATAAAAAAGGTTTAAAAACAAAGCAAAAAAGTTATTGCAAATGTTTCTGTCTGAATTTATTCCACCTAAAGCACTAAAAAAAAATTTGAAAACAAGTTTTTTTTTCATCCTAAAAATTGCGTCTATAAGAGAATACAAACTAAGGCATTTATGTTTTAAAAAATTAGTGTTTTTTGTCAAGATGTTCCAAACATCTTAAGAGTTTAATGAAATCTAACTTAGTTCAATTAGTACTATCTAGTAATTTATTGATGAAACGGGTGCCTATTTCCCTCTTAACATTTAAAACAGGTTCTTTCATTGGGTCCAATGATTGTAATGGCAGCTTCATTTCAACTCATAACTCATTTTTATTAGCTTCAAATAATCATGAATAGTTGAGACTCTCTTGACTCTCCAGTTACGCCGATAAAGAGTAATGATAATATTTAATTTTCGATTTGAAAGGGAAGATAATTTGTTAATTAAAAAGTATTTCTGCATTTAGTATAAATTGCATTATCATAGAAATAATTATAAACTTAATATTAAATAACTTAAGTGGCAATTAAGTAAATTGTATTTACTGTAATCATTTATTTAAATTATTTAGCCTTACATTATTATAAAAATTTGTATTTCATTTAATTGTTGCAAAGTAAGTACATTTCACCCACAACAGCCAGTTGTCAACCAGACAATGGACATACTAGAATTTCAAAATTATGAATAGTGGCAATGTGGTAAAAATTGTATATGTTGTTATTGCTTATGTTGTAATTGTTGTTGTTGCTTATCCACACTATCTGACGGAGTCAGACAAGATCCACGAGTTCGTTGACTGAAAGAAAGTCGAAGACTAAGGAGAGGATTGCTAAAGAGGTCCACCTTAGAGAGTCCCATGCTATCCAAGAGGTGTTCAGGAGAAGCCTGATGAATTTGGCACTTGGTGCAGGTGCCGAAGGTTCACTCTGGTCACCTCTAGTTCCAAAAATAACTGATACACATCGATCTAAAATGTTCAAATTGATTTCAGTAAAGGTTGAGGCGTTAACAACTGGCTACCTGGACCACTATTACTTCACGGCTAATTTGATATTCATTTATTAACGTGGTGTCCCATTTCATATAACGCAAAAACGGCTTTTTATTCGAAATATCCTAGGTATAGAAGAGTAACTCCCGATGTTTGATAAGAATATCCTTTTCGTCTGGGCTGACTTTAAAATTACAAGTTTAAGGAGTTGAGCATTGACATAGCCACACTTCCAATAAGTATCAGCTGCTTATTACTGGTTGTAAGTAAAGGGGGAGCATTTCGGCCGAACATTGGAAATGCAATCTTACCTTCATAGAAGAATTTTCTCGAGAATCTTCAAAAAAGTAATCATCCTCGACTTCATATAGTTCTGTTTTATTTAGCTATCAAATTATATAATTATGTTTTTAAAACAATATAAAATTTTCTAAAAGTAAAACTCATTGGACAGAAATTTTATCCGTGCTACTTTTTATAAACAAAAAAAGGCCCTTTTGTTTCATTTCAAAAGATGGCGATTTTGATATTTGTTCACGCTCAGAGCTTGGCATCCATTTAAAGTGCACTTATATGCAAACAGGCTCTCTTCATAGGAATAATGTCTTTTTTCAACTTGCAGTGTAGAGAGCCAAATAAAAAATTATTTTAGATAAATACTTAACATAGAACTAACTATTCAACACTGCTCAAGTTATTACTTAAGAACACCTAACCAAATGAATCTAAATAAATACTTAACGTACAGTTAATTAATTAACAACTTTTCAATTGTTATTTAAGATCTAATAAAATTAATTATTATAGGCGACTATAATGCTTCCAAGTTAGATGGAGAAATACCCGCATTTTCCGTGATAGTAAGAAAAATAAATACATAGATATTGTTAAACTAATATATATATAAAGCTTTATTGTTATAATATACGTAAGTTAATTGAATCGTTGGTTAATCCATTTATATATGAACGTATTTTATATATGTTACTTATAAATGATATGAGCATTTACTTTTAATTCTAATAAGGAATTTTATTTCTGAGTGATTTTCCTTCCATGAATTTATCACGCTTATTATACTTCATAGAATTCTTCATTAAAATTCTGTATAACTATCTCATTCAGTTAACTCAACTCACTCAACTAATCAATAAAAAATTTATAACTACTTAAAGGTTTCTTGCCTTCTGCATCAAACGATTGAGTATCAAAATGCTAATTTGAATGTAAATATTGATTACGAGTAACACTTGATAATCTTGATAACACTTCGAATGACTTCTTCGAATTTCATTTGTATTTGTATCCATGATGACGTATCTAACTATTTCAAACTGAATCGGCATTAAAACTTTGAATGCCTGGAATTTATACTTTGAGTTTATTACTGAGGTTTGAAAATGTATTATTTAAAATTCGCACGAATCAAAAATAGATGAACACGATAGCTTCAGACCGAGAGGTGGTTGAGCTTTAAGACCATCATTCAATTTTTTATGGTTATCAATACGTAGTTAATATAACCTTCTAGTAATCATAAAAATATATGTTTTATTTAAAAATTTAATGTACAATATTTTAGTTTAAACCCAGTTGATCAGACTAATTGATCAAGACATGTTAAGAATTCAAACAATGTATTGTTGGGAGCGTTTCATTCCTTTGTTATTCTAGCACTTATTCAAGCAAAATAATGATGTTGAAACTGGAAGGGGGGGGGGGGAGAGAAATGAGTCAGGGGTTGAAATGAAAGTTTTCTTCTTTTCATTATGACAGTTAGGAAATATTACTACTTTGTTGGTAACTGATAAAAAAATGAGTTGGACAGGTGCTATTGCAAATCTTCCTTTTCGAAATTCTAACATAAGATAGATCATTACTGATAAGGTTATTGCTTTCATGGAGGTATGACACTAGTGTTATTTGAGAACTGTGAAGGCATCCATCATATCGGTTCGCTACAATTCTATTGAATATCATACTTAGAATAATTTTCCCTTCCTGATTCTAAGGATCGGTGCTGCTGCTAGCAATACTTGATATTACCTCCTGTGGAACAAAAAGAGTCCCACTTTATTTCTCTTCCAAAACCAAATTCGGTTCTAGGGGTGTTTCACCGAACATACCACCTGTGGTCTTTACCCCCAACCCTACAGAATGNAATCTTATTTTTACTGAACTTCTCTATTACGATAAATCTAATAGTGTGAAGTCGCCACGGATTATACAAAAAATAAAAAAAATTACCATATTGTTATTTACGCTAATATTGAAAAAATCATTTCAGTTATAGATAAAAATTGAAAAAAAAGCACGCATAAAAATATATTTTATTTTTTATATTTTATAACCATCGTTGAACAGCTGTCCAAATTTTTGGATTTACGACTACTAATGTTCAACTCCGTAACCTTGTAATTTTGAACCCCATCTAGAAGACAAAGGAACACCTGGATCAAGTATTTGGAGAATTTTGCCTCCGTGGAGGACTTTTTTTTTATGGAACTAACCCGCCTTTGCCTTACGTGGAGAGGAAAACCACGAGAACCTTCCATGGTAAGCCTGACGGATCATGGGTTAGAGGCCTCCTCTAACCCATGATCCGTCTACAATTGAGGATATTTCACACCAGCACTATGGTCGGTGCAAGTCGGATGCTGAATTCGTATAGACCGGCCATCACCGGGATCGAACACCAGTTCACCTCATTGGAAGGTGAACTCTCTATCCCCTGAGCCATCGCAGCTGGTATTAAAATATAAAAAACTATTTACAAAAAGTAAACTAAACTGAACGTAGGTTTTTATTTGTTTAAGAGAACTGCAAAAAGTCGTTATATTATGGACGTCAAATAAATTTTAATGGTGTGTATTAGTTGAAATAAAAAAAAGGATATGTGCTAAAGAATGAAGAAAATGGAAAAATCAACTAATTTGTTAAGGAGGGAATTAGTTTCAAAATCGCCAAATTAATATTGTAACAGATTGCGCTTAATTAATTTTGTTGATTGTTCGTTCATTTACGTCGCACTAGAGCTTCCCAATGGGCTATTGGCGACGGTCTGGGAAACATCCCTGAGAATGATCCGAAGACATGCCATCATAATTTTGATCCTCTTCAGAGGGGATGGCACCCCTGCTTCGGTAGCCCGACGACCTGCACGCGAAGTCGAGCAATTTACGGTAGAACAGTTTAACGAGGACCAATACCGCACACCCTCGGTCCCTACGCAGGCTGATCCAAGTGGTCACCCACCCGCACACTGACCGTAGCCAGTGATGCTTGACTTCGGTGATCTGCTGGGAACCGTGTCTTATTAACGATTAGTCCACTGCGGGACTAATTTTGTTGAAATTAATTATTCGTTATTTGTACAACTGCATGTCTTATCGTAATGATTACGGTTTTAATAAGGAGCTTCTTACCAGCAAAGATAGTGTATTAATATTTTCATGAATTAGAATTTAACTAAATTTTGTTCATTACTTCTTACAAATATTTCAAACAACATGAAGGTCAGATAGAAAAAATTTCATGTTCCATAATCTTTCGATACAAAACTTATAAAAGTTCAATTTGTCTTTCAATTTTCTGTGTTAGTTTCTTGCCTCTTATAAATAAGTATTTCAAACAAGAAAAGGACATCCTTGAAAGCAGAACTTCAATGTAACAGCTACAAAGTATTAGATTGGAGCCGTAGTGGCTCAGGGGATAAAGCGTTTCGCCTTACAATTAAGTGAACCGGAATCGAATCACAGCAATGGCTGGTCGATAAAAATGCTGCACCCGGCTCGCACCGACCTAAGTGCTAGCGTAAAATATCTTCAGTATTAGACGGAATATCTTCAGTAGTGGACGAATCATGGGTTAGAGTCAACTTGTCGCCAGGCTAACTCTAAGAGATTTTCATGATTTTCCTCTCCATGTAACGCAAATGCGGGTTAATCCTATCAAAATGTTCTCCTTAAAGACAAATTTATCCCCTATATTTGACCCGAGAGTTCCCTTGTCATCTGAATTGGGTTCAAAGTTACAAGGTTATGGAACTGAGCATTAGCAATTGTTTACCAAAAAATTGGATCGGCTGTTCAATGACGGTAACAAAAAATAATAAATAAATAAATAAGACTGAAAAAAAAAACTAATCTTGAAAACCCAAATTAGAAGCTGTTTGAGTAGGATTGCACTCATAGTATTTTTTAACGGCACGAATAGCAGAATTCGAGAAACTTAAATATAATTCTCGAATACTCTTTTGTTTTTTACTAACACTATGCAAGTTTCATAACTTTTGTGAGTCTGCGACAGTTATTCAGTACTGTTAATTCAAGTTTAATCCATATTTAGTCAGGGCGTTCTATGCTAATAGGGAGCCGCAGTTTTATGAAAATGAAATGTATGTCTGTTCAAACTTTTTTAATATTTAAAAAGTTACTGTAATGCCCATTCATTTTAATCCATAGACTAGGGGGGAAAAACAGCAAAAAAAATGTAAGAATTTTTCATTGGAAAGTGATTTAATTTTAGTTTAATATCTTAAAAAGAAATTTTAATAATATTTACTTGCCAATGAGGTAAAATTAGAAAATATTTTCAGAAACGCTACCAAAATCAAGAGCAACTAGCTGCTACAATTACAAATTTTATTTATTTATTTACTAAAATACATTTTAAAAAAATACATCGAAAATTTTTATACACTAAAGCTACATGAAACTTGTTTTACAGTGTAGAATAAAAAAAAGAAAAGCGACAATTCCAAATTTTGACTCGATTAAACTAAAGATTTTCTTTTAATTAAAAATCTACTAGACAGGAATTTGAATGTATTCGAATTGGTACTTTTATTCATATGTTTGTATGAGTAACAATGTTTTGTAAACAAAATGGTGTATTAAGAAGATAGACGACATACGGTAAAGCATGTTTAAATTTTTTTTAAACTTATTTCAAAGTTTTTGCATTTGGTTATTTTTTCTGGCAAACAAATTTATGCCTTGTACATTTCATTGAATAGTTCTAATAAAGACTGTTTAGCAATTTTTTTCTTAACTATTTTTTTTTATTGACAGATTTTGTTCATATTACTCCACTTTAAGCAAAAACTTTTGATTTTTTTAAAACTTTGAAGTTTTTTTTTAAAATTAATTTAAAAGGTTTAAGGTTATGGTCAATGTTGATTTCTTGCACATAGAGAACGGATAAATAATTCATGCGTATTATCTTCTTTCTAAATTATGATAATCAATTAGATAGGAAAAATATTTAAACAATTTTCCAAGTTAATAAATCAATCAAACCAATGTATCATTTTTAGAATATCGTATAGTATAATTCTTTTTTAAAAAAAAATCAGGATAACTATATTTTCAAGAAAAAAAATCGAATGTGTCAGACATTTTCCATCAAAATCATATTTTGGAAAAGGTAGATATTATTCAGCTAAAAGAAGTTTTCTTCGCATGATTGCCAAGCTACAGTCAAGTGACGTTCTTTTTATGCTAGTTAAGTTAGGAATTCAAATTCAATAATTCAAAACTGAGTTTAAATATTCAACAAATTTTAATGCTAAACCAAACTAGTAGTTTTGCAAATATAATTTCGTATCTCAATAATAGGTAGTTTTAAAAAAGCAAACAGTTTAAGCTACTAATACCTTTTAATTAATTAAGTTTTTGCGATGCAATTTCTCAGTCTATTAAAGGATTATTTTTCTGATGATAATAATCTGTTAAAGGAAACAGAATAAAGTTCTGACATTTTCTTCGATTCAGCACTGTGGGAGTTAGACAATGTTTTAAGATCCTGAGTTAGAAATTGCAAAATTAAAAACGTAAGCATAGAGCTAAGATTATTTTTTCATAAGAAATTTACACATTTGAAGTGAAATCAATATTTTTTAATTTTTATTTATATATTAATATTTAACCCTTGCCAAGCAGTTGTCAATAGAAAAAAAAGTTACTGGTGGGATATTTTTAAAACATAAAACTTCTTTTATATAACTCGAAATTGAATTTTCATGGTGATTAATTAGCTTAAAATAAGTACAGTCTGCTCTCTTTAGTAAGATGTCCCATAACAGCGAAACTTCAATTTTAATAACCGATGTATAAAGTCCAGATTTTATTTCCTAAGCCCCATGTAATTTTTCTTTTAAATAGAAGATCTTTACTGATAGCAACTAAAATGTAGTCATTTAAGTTAGAAAATTTTACAAAGTAATTACTTAAACCATTATTTATTATTATGCATTTTGAACTATTCCTTCTTTTTTACTACACAATAAAAGTAGAACACTTTGAATCCTCTCGACTGAAGGAAAAGTGACATAATTCCCTAAATTCTTATCTTTAGTCATCATAGGTGGTCGTAATTCAAGGTCATTCATTGCCTGTGTTTCCTTTCATAGGATACAATAAAATTATCAATCATATATTTCTTGTTTGAAAACTGTATTCACAGTTTTTGTGAAATTTTAGACACTCAACATTTCAGTTTGAAAGCAATTCAATTTATTTTCGAGTAAAAGCATGTTGTATTCACATTCATCCTATGGTATGCTATTTATGAAAAATGGAAGCCACAAACTATTATTTTTGGTGCATTTTGAAGTATTAATTTTATGAATACTTTTATGTACTTATAAATGTAAGAAAAAAATATTGCGTTTCAAAATTCTTATTTAAATAAAGCATTGCTCTGTTAAAATTAGTCAAGACTGTTTTGGCCTTAAATTAATATTTAATATATTTTTAGGTGGTCATGGCAGAACGGGCTCACGTACGGCCTGAAAATAACCACTCAACAAGACAAAGTGGCGAATCAAGTTAAGTAAATAACTGGTCATTTTCCCCCCTTGTTTTTTTTACAAGATGTAAAAGTACATTAATGCAAAAAAGCTTTAATTTTCATTAAAACGCTCAAAATCTCTAATAAAAAATTAATGCTTCAGAATCCATCGATTTGATATGGAAATTTTCTTATGAAAGGAGAGTTTTTTAACATTTACAGTTTTTTAACACGTTTTTCAAAGTCATAACGTATACATTAAATGTATTTTTTCATCCAAAATATTTTTAAATATCTTCAAGGTCAATATATATAACTAAATTTTGTCCCATATTCAGATTATTTTTTTTTGTTGATAAATTAACTTTTTTATAGTTGTACAATTAATCCTATTCAACTAATACAACAAAAAAGTTCGCAAAACGAAAAGTTTAAACGAAAACGACCAACTGACGTATGTCACAGACTCATAAGGTTGCTGCATGACGCATTTTGAATTTCTTAGTTTAAATGAATTGTTTGAATGCAGTTAGTTAGTTTGCAAATCTAAGAAACCATTACTTTCGTTTTGATTAATCATAATCATATTAATCTAAGAGTTTCATACTCAGAACTATAATAATTTTATGTTTTAGGAAGAAAATAAACTCTTTCGTTTTTAAATTATTATTTTTTTTTTCTTCGAAAAATTAGGATTTTTTTTAACGGAAAAAAACGAAGAAGTACAAACCACGTGAGTTGCAAGTTAAACGTACTGGGGGAGGAGTCTCCTAGTCTTTAGAAAAGACGACGACATACATGCGTACTTAAACATATGACGAGCGTATGACGTTCAATCCTATTGGCTCATTCAAAATGTACAATGCGCATGCGTACTAGCAGACATAAAGCAGTAACTAGTTTGATGACTTTGAATCTACTACTAACTGGAAGTTTTACCAGTCAATACTAGGTCCTACAATTACGTACCACAGTTCGAGAGATGACGGAATACCTTATCAATAAAGAGGTTGATTTTACCATTGACGAAAAATGCTTTCTTCTCGCATACATTGCTGAAGATAAAAACATGACATCATTTACTTCTTTTGAACGCACATGGTATCGTATTTATTATAATGTGGCATATAATAATGAAGTCGAGACTGTTGATATTGTCCTAAAACTGATCAAGAAATTGAAATTGGATCTCTGGTCTATGTTCAAGGAAAATATTCCAAGAGATTTCGATTTTTCTCACAGTTGTCTTTTAAATAGTCCCGAAGCATTCATCAGAATAACCGAAGCAGGAGCCTCTAACGGAATAACAAAAATAGGAAGCCTGTATCATTGTTACTTTATTAAATTGTAAGTTTTTATTTCAGTTATTTTTCTGCTTAAATTTTTAAACTTGCTTATGTTCTATCCTATATGAAAATAATTAGTGTCCTTATCTAAATTTAGTTCTATGATTTTAAGAGTCATAGCTCTGAATACCAAGAAATATTTCTTTACTTTTAAGACCAGTAGTAGTTTGAATATAATAATTTTAAAATAAATGTAGAGCTAATGCAACTTTTAAAGCTATAATTAATTGAGAATCGCTCTGAATTACTTATATTTAAATTTGAAAACACCCTCCCCCGTAACATTAGGGTGCAGATGGGTATTTTTACGGATATGCATGAAATTTATTGGATATGCTGTTGCTTTCATTTCAAGCAATGTTAATGAGGTAAATAATCCTACTTTAAAAATACAGGCTTTAAAATTAATAATAATTGTAGCTATTGCTCATTAATCTTAGTTTATTATCATGGCTTTTAGAATATCTCTGGTTCCTTGATATATTCTGGAACAAGCAATTCTCAATAATTGACTGCATATTCTTGCCTACTTGTAATTTTTTTACCCATTTTTTTTTTATCAAAATAACATATTTTCTGAGACAAATTTTCTTATTTATTTTTCATTTTTTGCTTTAATTTCATCTATTCTCAAGTAATTTTTTTGCATATTCTCCTTATGGATGCATAGTGGGGATAGTTTTTTTTAATCTTCGTCTTTCTTTCACCCGATTATTTTAATTCAGAATAATCATTTTTGTATTCTATCAAACAAAATTCAAAATTTTCCTATTTATTTTCTTTCTAATATTTAATTGATGTATTGTAGATATTTTCTTAAGCTCCTTTATCTTTTCTTAACCCATTTGTTTTAATTCAAAATAATATTTTTTATTTTATCATAAAAAATTCATAATTTCCTATTTTCTTCAAATTTAATAAATGTATTGTACAGATTAATTTTTAAACTTCTTTCTCTTTATTTTATCCATTAGTATTAATTCAAGATTATAATTTTGTATTTTATCAAACAAAATTTATATTTTTCTGATTTTTTTTCATTTTTTTATACTTAATAAATGCTTTGCCAAATTTTTTTTACGCTCCTTTTTCTTTGTATTTTTTGTATTGTTACAATTTTAAATATTTTTACATTTACCCATTTTCTATATATATACGTAAACGTATCGTAGATTTCAATTTCAAGCTTCCTAATCGTTTTGTAACCTCTTTCCTTCAGTTCGAAATAATAGTTTTTGTATTTAATCAAACAAAATTTCTCATTTTCTGAATTTCTTCGTCAATATTTGTTTTTTATTTTGTGATCTCGTCTCATTATCTCGCCTTACCTCTAAAGATGTGTCATATATATGTCTTTCTTAAGCTATATCGTTCTTTCAACCATTTGTTTTAATTCAGAAGAAAAAATACTTCTTTAACTAGTAAAGTTCATTAGTTTATGACTTTTTGAGCTTATTTTTCTATTTATTACCCTTTATTGCATCTCTTATTAGCAAGTTTACGTGTTGTATATTCTTCTGTATCCTTAGAGAAACATTGCTTTTTTTTTTTTAATCCTTTCAGGAGATTCAATTTTAATGTTCTTTATCTTTAGATTCTATATTTCTTTCAATTTAAAATAATAATTTTGAACTTTATCAAACAAAATTGGTAATTTTCAGATTTTTTTCATTTTTATTACATTTTTTCTGCAATTTGTATTAATTTTTTATTTATTTTTTTTTTTTTCATTTTTTGCCCCGTAGATTTATTGTAGCAGTACTGTTTAGGGCTTTCTGTTTATGCTTAAAATAATGTTTAAATTCCAATTAATATACTTACTTTTCGAAAACAAAATATTTCACGGCCTTTTTATGAGAAAAACATATTCACATAATAAATCCAAGAAATAAATTAATGGATTCTGCACAAAATTTTAACATTGTTAAAGATTTCTGAATACCTTACCTTAAATTATGTATATTCTGATACCTTAAATTATGTATCGAAACAATGTACATGCTTGTAAATGATTTTTCACTTCAGATTATCGACAAGATTTTTAAGAAGTTCTTGAGTTTTATTTCACTGAATATATGGACAGTTGGGCTTTATATCGACAATTTTTTTTCTTTTTAAAAGGAATAGTTTCACTTTATATTTTATATCGGAATTTTATATTCTATATCAGAATTCTCAAAAATATTGTGTAAAATGTGTGTTTTATGGTTTATAAAATATTGTCCACATGCTTGACATTACGGAGATAATTTAAAATTTAATTGACATAAAAACACATATTCTACATATCAAACCCAAGTTGTAGCTGTGAGTGTAGATTTTCAATTTAGTAATATTTAAGTCATGTTAATTTTTCTAAATGGAATATTCAGTCATTATTTTATATTAGAGGTACGAAAGTACAGAGAGCTGGACAAACAATACTTTATATAACTTTATAAAAGATAAATAAATTATCTTTATAACAAATAATAAAAGCGTGCTTTCTGATTTTTACTGGAGACTAGGTAAATATTACCTTCATTTTAAACTAGAAAACAAATAAGACCGAAACCAAATTTTTTAATTGAATTGTTTTTAATATTTTGATTGACTTTCCGAGGAAATACTTTATAGTAACTGCACTCGTAGTTGAAAATAAGAGTTCGATTTTTGCCATTTTTATAAAATGCCAAATTTATTTGTTGTCCTCNAAATAATATTAAAACAGATTTAAATATTAAAATAGATTTAAAGTTATTTTATTTCTAAAATTCTCACATAGATGGCGCCACTAGAGTAAAAGCATGGTATCATTTATGTATTATGTAATAAAAGATGACGTCATAAGTTCATAATACACAATTTCTATCCCAAATAACAAAGTTTCTAAGTGTTGCCATCCTTAAAAACTAATATTGAAATAATAAGTGTTGCCACCCTCAAAAAACTAATAAATTAAATAATATTTAAAAAACGAAACTAAATTAAAAACAGAAACCGAAACTAAAAATATATTAGGCTTAAGAAAAAAAGAAATAAGCTCCCCATGACGCTGCAGACGAAGTTTCGATTTTCAGGCGGGCAGAAATAAGCATGCGGGCAGAAATAAGCAACTTCCGGTTCATAGGAGGGCAGAAATAATCAACTTCCGGTTGTAGGCGGGGCAGAAATAAGCAACTTCCGGTTGGGGCAGAAATAAGCACCCCTTGACTGCCCATCACTTCCGCCGCATACATGCCTGCTATTACTACTGACATTTATATTTTATGATTCTAAAATAGGCAGTTTTAATTATAATTGTTTGTTGATCATAAAACTGAGTTTATTTAATCAAAAAACTATTCTATGCATTAAATTCCATTAAAAATTAAAATTTAGCAAAAATTTATAACTTAATATTGAATATAGCACTCCCCTTTTAATCGAATAACCCGCTAAATTACATAGTGTGTGTAGGTTGCTCCATTATTGCGACTTAACTATTTTTGCTTAGAATTCTCGATCAAAAGGAAATGTAGATAAACTGCAAACAGGTGGTCTTAAAATAATATTATGAAAAAGAAAATTATTAAAGGTAGAGAAGTCAGCAATCACAGCAAATGATGTAGTATGAAATTATTTAGAAGCAATTCCTTTTAAAAAGAATTTTATAAGTGTTCTCCTTTCGCACAATTCGATACAATTTTTTTAAACTTACCATAAGAAAATGGAATTTAATTTGTTCAATTTTACTGTGATGAATCTCGATACTTTTTTTATGAATTTTTACCTTAAATTTACCTTTTATTTTTTATTTTACCTTACTGATCCAGGAGTTTCCATGTCATCTGGAATGGGTTCGAAACTACAAGGATACGGAGTTGAGCATTAGTAGTCGTAAACCCAAAATTGAGTCGGTGGTTCAACTACGATTACATATAATATAAAAACTAATTAATGCTAACTATTGGTTAAGTTTCAGAAAAAGAAACAAACTTATTTTTTCTCTGGACATTCCCTTCTGAAAGTCATAAAAGTCTGTCATTTACGACTTCCGGGACTGGTACACCCTGATAACGCCATCCATAACTAGCTTAACTTGAAAAAATGGTATGTTTATTCAGATGAAGTACGTTTTCGTGTCTGATTCTCTATCTAAGATAATTCGACATATTAGCATATTGGAGGTCATCTCTTTAAAACATAGTACTATAATCTTAGTACTGAGTTCGAGGAAAAAGGATCACTATAACGAAAGCAATTCATTTTGTTATTCTGCAATATACAGAGAAAGAAACTTATCTTACTGAATTTGGTTACACTCTTTGTACTAACTTTTGGTTAAAAAGAGGGTTATTAAATAAGTTAAATACTATAAATATTTTTCTTAGTTGAACTACAAGATCAAACACAAAAATGAATTGCTGTGAATAAAAATACTTTTGTTTCGGATTTGGATTCTTGACTTAGAAATACAGTGAGTAGCTGTCACCTGAAATATATTGTCCTAATATTTCAGTTGTTGAAATATCACATTTTGAGAGTTTTATTCTATCTCAAGAAATTTTTCGAGATTTTAAGAATGCACTTCTAGCGAAACTATTGGGACCATATTTTAGCAATTCCTTTCCATTTTGACTATCCTTACTTTAATTAAGAATTGAGATCCCCACGAGGCAGAACCAACTATAATTTCGTGTTGGCAATCACTTTTACTATGTATTGAAACAGAGTAACGTTTCGCACACGCGTTTCAAAAATTGAATTTGAGTCTTTTTAATTAATCTTTTTTTTTTTTTTACCTTTTAGGTTTTTTGATGAATTCTACGATATGGAGACACAAATTCAGAATGATACTTCTAGATATCCTCTCAACTTCCGTGTATATCAGCTTCTGAATCTTTGTGCGCGGTACAAAGGTAAATCAGCACGGCTCGAAATGCCCATGCGAGTACTCTGGAGCTCCATCCCAGATCCACTTTTGACGTCGACCGACGTTTTTAGGCTTTTTGAAGGGATTGATCCCATATATTTTCCGAAGATAAACAACATATGTCAATGGTACTGCAATCTAGTGAATTCTGAGGAAACTTCTGTTAGGCGTCCAAGATCTTTGCAACACCTTTCAAGGTACTGCATCAGAAACCGATTAAGAGACAACTTTAAGTTGCCCGAAGGAGTGGAGGAACTAGGCATTCCCAAACTTGTCCAGAAGTACTTACTTCTGAGAGATTTCAACAAGATAGAATGAATACTTTATCTCGGAATCATTTATGCAAAGTCTCTATGAAAGATATTAAGGACTAACCTCGAAAACATTTGAATAGTTTCACTGCTAAACGTGAAATATTTTTTCTTCATATTAGTAAATAGTGTACAATGAGTTTTTGTTTGCGGTGCTCAAATAAATTTTTTCATATTAGCGTATATTTTATTTTCAGTTTGTATGAAATATTTATCTACATTTATATGGTAGTTGCAATACACGGTTGAACTGAAAATTTTGTGAAAAATAATGCATTTGAAAAAATATTCGCACGTATGTATAATATTTAAATTTCTAGCATGTCACAAAGACTTTTTAAGCAGTATTTATGAGAAACATTTTTTTTTACAGTAAATGTGAAATTCAAGCATACATGAAGGTATAAACGATATTTATATCAGTAATTAAAATTCAGGAAAACCAAACTAAGGTAGATTCAAAATTACGAAAACGTGACAGAGTTAAGAAGAAACATAAAAATAATTATATTTTTAAAATATATATATATATATATATAAATTAAT
>NC_092204.1:22460357-22529692 GCF_043381705.1 Parasteatoda tepidariorum
CGGAGGGAATTATGAATAACCCTATATATTATATATATAGATAGATAGATGTAGATATATGTGCGTGAGTGTGTGTTTGTGGGAGAGAGAATGGACAACACATTCTCAAACTCTTACCTGGCCTAATTAGAGTCAACAAGAGTTAAGGTGGGGAAAAAATATTTCTCTGGAACTAATTTAATTGAGATTGAAACTTAAATGCTGTTTCCATCAAAAATCGTGGACATCCCTATCCTTTTGAAAAAATAAACTAATTTTTGATCATTTTAAAATTTTGTCGAAATTTTTTATCTGAATAACAATTAGTATATGTTGGAAATGTTTATTTTTTCACACTCATAAATCATTATTTTACCAGTTTCTAAAAGCATACATTATTAACAATCTCAACGAAATCTAACTTAGATAGTATTTTTATGTAAGCTTTTGTAAAACTTGCTTGAAATAACAATAAAAAAGCATACGTTATATCTTTTTTTTAAACAGTTTTTTACTGATTTTAAATTAGGCTCTGAAATGCATGCGAAGTTTAAAATTTGCTTGCATCAATTACATTACTTGTTTAGTATGACATCTTTTGTGCATTAATTTTTATTGCATCACGAGTTTATTCATCTGCCCTAGTTTCTAAAAGATTGTTAGGTCCCATGTGTTTTTCTTTTTTTTTTTTTTTCATTTTAATTTGATTAAATTAACTTGGGTATCCTTTCATAACACAAGTATCAACTCAGAATAAAGTTTAGAAAAACAGTAAGTATTCTCTTTTAAAGGAAATATGTAGTTAAATGGATAATATCTAAAAACTAATTGTTATTTACAAAGTTGCATATCTGCTGCTACGTTACACAATATTTTTGATGAGTCTTGGATAAAATAGCAAGTTTGACAAAAACTACAAATCCAAATATTTTGATAAACAAAATAGGATATATTTTAATCAAATATCATACAAAAATGCACAATAGAGAATCATATTGAAATTGACAGACAATTAGCACTTATTAAAGAATAAGTAATCGGTACTCTTTAACTTAATTGGTACTAATTAAAACATATACTTGGTACTCATTTAGGATTGGCCTGTTCTTATATGGGAGGTGCCACTAGCTGTATGCAATGACGTTTCCTGTAGGATGCTGCTATCTAATTTTAAACTTTCATTATGTGCCCTAATAATTCCTTTGATAGCTGTGAATGTAGTTACAGAATTTAATTGATTTTTCTAAATTCCGTTTTAAATTGTAGAAAAGGGACACAATTTTAAGAGGTCCTCTATTGTACTCCATTTTTTGGATTCTACAAAAACTTATTTTGTTCCTCGTTTCTTTCTATTTATTATTTTTTTTCTCAATTTATCAATCAATGTTATTTTTAAATTTATGGATGAAAAATTTCTAATTCTTCAAACATCAAGAACTGTCTACTTGTTTTTAGGTCAAAAAAATCATGTTTTTAATCAAGATACTTTAAACATCTCAAGAGTTTAATGAAATCGAAGCTTAGTTCAATTAGTGCTATCTCATAATTTATTGAAGCAACTGGTGCCTCTTTCTCTCTTAACATTTAAAGCAGGTTCTTCCATTGGGTCTAATGATTGTAATGGCAGCTTCATTTCATCTCATAACTCATTTTTATTAGCTTCAAATAATCATGAATAGTTGAGACTCTCTTGACTCTCCTGTTACCCCGATAAAGAGTAATGATAATATTTAATTTTCTATTTGAAAGAGAAGATAATTTGTTAATTAAAAAGTATTTCTGCATTTATTATGCATTACATTATCATAGAAATAACTATTAACTTATTATTAAATGATTTAAGTTGCAATTAAGTTAGTTGAATTTATTTTATTCATTTAATTAAATTATTAAGCCTTATAATTAAAAATTTGTATTTCATTTAATTGTTGTAAAGTAAGTAAATTTCTCCCACAACAGCCCGTTGTCAACAAGACCATGGAGGTACCACAATTTTAAAATTATGAATGGTGACAATGCGGTAAGGTTTGCGCACTTGCCACCTCTATTTCCAAGACTAACTGATATCCATCGTGTTTAAATTGATTTCAGTAGAGGTATAGGCGGTAACAACTTGTTACCTGGACCACTATTACATCACGGCACAACTGATATTCATTTATTAACGTGGTGTCCCATTTCATATAACGCAAAAACGGTTATGTTTTATTCGAAATTATCCTCGGTATAGGAGAGTTACTCCAGATGTTTGATTAGACTATCTTTTTTTTCTGGATTGACTTAAAAAGCACAAGTTTGTGGAGTTGAACATTGACATAGCCACACACCCGATAAGAATCAGTTGCTTAATTCTGGTTGTAAAAAAAGGTGAACTCTTTGACCGAGCATTGGAAATGCAATCTTACCTTCATGGAAGAATTATTGAGTAGAGCTTATTATGTATTTTATTTTATTTTATAACCATTGAAAATCCGACCCAATTTTGAAATATAGGCCACCAATGTTTTACTCAGTAGCCTTGTAATTTTGAACCCAATCCAGAAGATAAGGGAACTCCTGAATCAAGTATTGAGCAAAATTTGCTTTCGTGGAATAGTTTTGATTTAAATAACCAACATTTGTGTTACGTGGAGAGGAAAATCTCGAAAACCTTCCGTGATCAGCCTGATAGCAAAGGGACTCTAACTCGTGTCCCATCTATCTCTGAGGATATTTTGCGGCAGCACTGTGGTCGGCGAGTGCCGGGTGCAATATCCGATTCAACCAGCTGTCGCTGTGTTTCAAACCGGTTTCACCTGTGTTTCAAACCGGTTGGAATGCAATCACTTTATCCCCTGAGCTACTACGACTCTGCTCAATATATATTGAAAAAAAAAATGAAATTCTACCTAACACGAGGACTCTAACCTTAAATCCATCTATCACTGGTGATATCATTCTTAAGCGCTGTGAACCATGTGAGGCATAATCAGGATTTTAAGAGATCAGAGATCACTGCGTTTCATATCTGGTTCACCTCACTGGTCCAGGTGTGAAGCAAGAAGTAGAAAGACGGGTGATACACTATAATATATACCGTGATACAAGCTTCTGTGGCAAACTAAAGATGTACAATACATCCAGTCACAGTCACCCAGCACAAACACGCTAATGAAAATACAGTTCCATCAATTTATTTGAAGTGCCATGTTTCTACATCAACAATGATGCATTTTTACTGTGGCCAATGGAATTGTGTAGATCATAAATTTGTAAAAGAAAAAGTCTATATGTCATCAATGCCAATAATACTGCAGAAACGCATGATGCTGCTCTGACGGATATTGCTATCGAAAGTTGGGACGGAATTGAATGGCTCATGCAATGTTTTACGGATGGCAATATTATCAAGAATTTCCTCAATGCCAAGCTGCCAACCTACGAGGATCGGTTTATTGTCTGTCTTCCGCAGATATAGGAAGAAAGATATTAAATGCATCCTATTCCCATCACTTTAGGAAAACTAGCTAGTGAACTATATATACAATTGCACGGTATTCATTACTTTGTCTCATTTTTAAAATTAGGAGCTATTGCTTGGTATTTTCTACATTTTTTTTAAAAGTAAATTGTAATTTGCCCAGTATCATTTCCCTGATGTTTATTTCAAGTTGAAGACCTATTCCTCTGTAATTTTTACACTATTGATTTCTTAACCTAAATTATGTAGAATTCGTAGCTATCTCCGGGAGAAAACAATAATAAAAACCTGTGTCATAAATGAGGAAACAAACTAATGTAACAATAGTAAGTTAAAATCAATAGAATATGTAGAAATGTTGTTGCAATTTGTTATTAAAAAGTAAAATCTTTTATTTTCGATATCCAAATTATGAAATATAAAAAAAATTCTGTCAGAAGCTTCTGCTTCAGGAAAAACACCAAAATGCACCCCTCATGTTTGTTATTTGCCCGCTATCCCTTCCCTGATGTTTATTTCATGTTGAAGAGCTATTGAGTGGAAGAGCTACAACAAAAGATATGGAACAATTCATTGCCATAGAACTTGGTATTGAGGGACTAATGCTGCAAACTACTTGTTTTTTAGTCCTAGCTTACAGGCATCCAAAACTGTAATTAAAAATACACATTTCTAAGTTTAATGTGTTACTCATTAGAAACAAAAACACATGTAAAAAAAATGTAAAGCACTTTGCAATTTTTTAAAAAAATTTTTGGGTTGTATTGAATTGGTTTTAAAATAATATTATTTAGTATAATATTGTTTTGAACAATATTCTTTATCATTTTTGTCGGATTTCGAATGTATTTATAATCATAACACTAAGTAAGTGTTTATATGTTGGAATAAATTAGATTTATGTTTTTTCCAATTTAATAAGTAACTTTCTATTTTCCGCGGATGAAATCTTATTAAAAAACAATAATTTTTCTACTTAATTGAAAGTGATATCAAATATGTTAAGACTAAATGATACTTTGAAAATTGGAAGAAGATAATTGGAGAAATTAGTTACTTTGCTACTTTACTATCAATACTTCACTAAAATCCTACAAAAGTAAGAGTAATGCATTAAGATTTCTATGTTTTTCTTATTACTTTATTTCATCTAATTTCCGTTGCAAATAGCAATTCAAATATCACAATTAAATTAAACGCAAAAACCAAGACGCCTTATATCATTGCCTTAAACGTAAAGATTAAAGCAATGAATTAATTGACTTTTCTGGAAGGAAAACAAGAAAAACTAACGTTACGCTTATAAGGAATTCCGTAAAGTAATCTTCAAATTACATTTGTTCAGTTTTGAGTCATTAGGCGAATTAAAATTTTACTCATAACAATAGATATCTTTAATAAAACCTCTGTTTCATTTTAAACTCAGAGTTTGTCTTAATCATAGGGCCATTAAAATAACATTCCCCTAACACAGACAGAAAATAATTTTAAATGTGGAAGTGCTTAAAAGAATTAGTATCACAAACAAATGACAAAATTCAAGAAACATTGAGTAACATTCTAGAAGATAATTAACATTGAAATGAAAAGACTTAGTATAAATTTATTAATTAAGTTAAATCTAATGTGGGATTTATTTTTTATTTTGCTCTCTAACCAGCGTTGAATTTCCAATCGATTTTTGGGTTCACGACTAACAATTTTTTAAATCAGTAGTCTTTCAATTTTAAACGCATCCCAAAAGACAAGGGAACTCATGAACCAAGCCTTGTTTTGTCACGGTCTTTCTTGTTGAAACGACTTATATTACGACATGGGAATTTTAACCCTTTTTCCGTCTACTATTTAGTATACTTTACGCCTGCACTGTGTTCAGTGCGAGTCAAGAGCAGAAATAGTTTTAGATTCGAACCCCGAGTTACATCCTTGTAAAATGAGTACTTAACTCTGAGCTTCATAATATGTTATTTGTTTAAGGTTATAAAACAGTAGAAATGAAAAAATTTGAATGAATGGCATGATTTTATATAAATTATGAATAATAGTTATACTATACACCTGTGGGGAGAGGAGTATTCGACCATGTCAACCTTCATCTATGAAAAGGTACCCAGACATAGAGTCGAGTTAACATGTCTTATATACTAGTGAATTGTAGTTGTAATTTTGTAGTGGTAGATACGCTACACACCCATTATTTTCATTTATATTACAATCCCAATTTGGGCTAATCAGACATACAATGTTTTCTTGTCCAATATAAAAACAAAATGCTGCTAGCATAGTTAGTTACAGAGTCAATTGTTTTTTAAAATTAGAGCAATATGTTATTATCCATTCATAGAACCCTCCCCATGCAGAATGTATAGTGCAGAAGTTGTTCCAACTACTTTACTGTGATGATGGAGGCAATCATGGGACAACAATGTATAAAAAAAAAACAGCGTCTGTCTTTCTCTGTCGATCAGGAGAAATCCCAATTTTATTTTGTAAAAGTCACTCCTAACTTTTCTCAGAAACAATATCTTTTTTTATAACAGAATATCCTGATGTTCTCAGGTTTAGTTTTAATCTATATTACCTTGAGAGCCTTGACGCCTCAATGGCAGAACCACATTGTGAAGGAATACATCTTGATTCCCAGTGGCTGCGTGAAGTTCACCTGCTCCAGATAGTTGGGTACCAACTTGCCTAGGAGGTAATGAGAGCCTGCTCGAAATGCTGGTCAAAAATAACACACTCAAGTCGTTCGTCATAAAATTGTCTAAACTTCCGTAAACCTCTAGCGTACAGCGAGCTTTTGTGGGTGCTTTACTGTTTGTCTAAAATAGGTACTCTGACCGCCAGTCTGGTGCTATGGAAACAAGAAGAAGGCATTTTAGGGAGGGTAGCTTCGAAGAAGAGGTCTCCTTTTCTCTCGCCGAAACCAGTCCAAAAGAGGAACCCCGCACCCCTACCTAAAATAATCATACCTCGTTACCATATAGTCACCGCCACAGCTCCAGACGAATGTCTGGCAGAGTACTTATCTTAGACAAACAGTACACTGAATTAGCTTTGGAAAGGAAGAGGATAATGATGTTGTGGATGACACAAGTTCGATTTAACAAATGCATTTCCAGGAACCACAACATGACTTGAAATTAATTGGAATGGTGAGCAATATTATTTTTCTATTCCAATATGGTTAACAATAGTTTCCTTGCAATGAATTTGTTCGAAAGAGACGGAATAATTTCTATTTAGAATATCTATCCAGATTTTGAAAATAAGTAACTTTAGAAAAAGTTTTCTGACATTCCTTTTTGAGGTTGGATAATTACCTATATTGTTTGAGCATGCAAGGAATACTACTAATATTGATAAAATCTTTATTCACTCCTAATTTTAATGTTTTATTTCTTATTGTTTTACCGATTTTCAAAAGAATAGATCTTTATTAGAAATTTGTTTTCATTAAATGGTTAGCATGACCTTTTACTTAGGAAGTTTAAGAGTGAATTTTAGACTATGGCTCAAGAAAATCCCTGGTCATGCACTCAAAAATCTACCGAATCAAGGCTATAAAATACCGACAGCTGTAAAAACTTAAAAAAAGTGAATTTTTAATATCGCAATTAAATAGATACCTCTTGAATAAACTTTCAAATTTGTAATTATAGATTTAAGATACGGAATTACACTCGCCTTAAAATTTGGATTAGCTCTATATCCTGATCTGGCTTAAAAATGCAATAAACTATATTACAGAGAGAACATTTATGTAACATAAAAATTCTTCCCAGCAAAGTATGCCCTATTTGTGACACAGGTGTATTAAACTCTGATCACCTCTCATTGTGCAAGGGACTAGGTAGAAACTCCCAGAAAAGTGGGAAATTGACTAAATTGTATTGGGACGCAAGAACTCTCATGAATTGTCACTGACTTTACCTTTTTCATGTTAATATTTAAAATTTTATATTGTTGAAATGTTTATTGATTCAAATGTTTATTGTTCTTTTTTGTTCACTTTACCTTAATTGTTGAATTGTTTCTTTGTTATTTTTCTGCTCCTTTGTGATGCAGTGAGCTGTCAAATTTTCTGACTTGAATTCCTAATAAAGCCATATGAAAAACATATTACAGAGATATAGCAGAAAATGAGTAATTTTTTTTATTTTGAGAAAACAGTGTTTTTGTTGATTCGTGTGACACAATGGCAACTAGCATTTTTTTCAAAATAATATATATATATATATATATATATACAGAGAGAGAGAGAGAGGAATTTTCTGTAATTTTCTTAATCATACTGCAATCAAGCCTTGCGAATCTTCAAAAACTGCAAACATTACCGTTGTATACCATGTGACAAAGGAGAAGCCAAGTATCAGCTCCTGGTGTATGAACATTATGTACGTACGCATTTCAGCAATTAACACTATAAGTATATGAAAATGTAAGTGAAGTATACTGAATTTCAAACTTACTTATAGATTTAACAAAAATTTGTCAAATCTTGCGTTAATCAATTAAATATAGCTTTGCTGAATCTTTGGATTACAATATATTGTAATTCATTTCAAAAATAGCATTTCTATTTATTTCCAGATGAGCTTTCATTGCAACAAGGAGAAAATTAAAAGGTCAGGAAGAAAACCAGTTACATTTTTTTAAAATTTTATTATGAAATTGATAATATCAAAAACCTTTCAGGTAGACAAAGTTAAACAAATTGAAACCAACTTATTATTCTTACTGGTTTTCAATAAAATTAATTAAATTTTTTTTTATTTATTTACATAAAGATAGATAAATTGTGGAAATTTTACACTTAAAAAATTTTTTACAACGTAAAACTACAGGATTACGTGCAAAAGAAAGTAGGATATATACATTTGAAAACATGGTTTAACGTTTAACTAAATGAATTCTATCTATCGATATAAAAAATTTCGCATAACATTGTTTTTTATTTTATTTTATAACCGTCGTTGAACAGCCGACCCAATTTCATGGGTTTACGACTACTTACGTTCAACTCCGTAGCCTTGTAATTTTGAACCAATTCAGAAGACAAGGAAACTCCTGGATCAGTACCCCCAGAGGTATTGATTTGTTGTGGGAACATGGAGGACTTTCAGACTCGACAGATTTAACGTGCATCAGTCACCATTTACTACACGGGGAGTCTTCGGCCGGCGAGGATCGAACCCACGACCTCTTGTATATGGGCCCAGCGCCCTACTGACCAGGCTATCCCGGCCCTCGCATAACATTGTTGTGGTGTCCCAAAAGGCACTGTTATGCAAAATGTTAAATTAATCATTAGTTTTCTTTAAAACTGGCTTACATTATAATTTGAAACGCCGATCAACATTTCACTGTAAAATCGGCATGAATAAAAAAATTTAAGCTTTGCTTACTCTTTCAATTAGAAATTCCTTAGATTTAGTTCAACGTTTACCTACATAAGTAATACCACTTACAGCAACACGGCATTGTCGTAATTTCACCCCAAGTTTCTTATTATATTGAACTAAACTCAGTGGCAGGACAGCCCATAGAGGGCCAAGGCCTACTGTGACCATCTCAGTTTTCTTGACCTTGGGATCTGGAGTGCAGGAGCAGATGTTCCGGTTAGGTGGTCAGCCGAATGTGAAACCCCCAGTATTCAGATCCAAAGCATGCTTGGTACTCATTCATCGTCCCACTGAAGGGATGAAAGGCTAAGTCAACCTTGCCCCGCCCAAGGATCGAACCTAGGACCTGTGGCACGGAAGCATGAAGCGCTACCACTCAGCCAACGGTCTTCCATATATTGGTTGCAGCAAAATTGCCAGTAATTGTTTAGTGAAACGTTGATCTTTATTTTTAAATGTGATAAAATAAATATGTCAACCCAGTTTTACACCACTAGTAGGGCAGGACCGGATGATTTGATCTTTCCTAGAAAAAATCAATTATATAAAAATGCAGTACATAAATAAATTTTCAGGAATGTTTTATTATACACAATTGAACATTGAATATTTTAATTAAATCTGATAATTCCAATGTCAAACAGTTCAGTTTCAACAGGCCTTCGTATTTTATCAACCCTGTATTATCCCACTTTAAGCTATAAAAATATTATCAAACATAGACTTTGAAATTAAATAAAAATTAAATAGAAAATTATGATTTAAATAGAAGGCACTGACAATAATTTGTTCAAACACACTAAACACAATCTGTTCTATTTTAAAGAAAATATATAAGAATATTAACATTAAAAGTATAGTCTGTTTTAAAATCAAAAGTAGTTATGATCTGTGTAAATTTCAGCAACTGATAACACGGACGTCGTTATAGAACTTAAAACATTTATTTAAATGAAAAAGAAGATTAAGCATTCTTATTCATGTTTTAGTTTGACCCGATTTTACGGATATAAAAATTAAAAGTATGTAAAATTTTGATGAAAAAAAATTATTTTCAAATATGTATGATTTAATTTCATTTTAATTCTAAGAAGTTAATGGAGGAAGCAGTTCAAATTAAGAAAAATTAAACTGAAAATGAAACAAATGTCAGCAAATAAAAGTTCTTAACATTAATGGACGGCACTGAAAATAATTTGTTTGAACACCTTCTCCTTTGGTTATATTTCACTCGAAAGACTATTTAAATTGTTAGAAAATATAATCTATCTTTAAATCAGAAACTTTTATGATCTTTATTTGATTCAGGAGACGATAACACGCAAGCAGTTATTAAATTTAAGATTTTTATTTCAATGAACAAGAAGATGTTTCTGATATACTTTTGAACCTCAAAGGTAAATCAACATAGATGAAAAGCTGTATTCTTTTGTCCTCTTACATAATACATAAACCTCGCACGCATCCATTCTTTCGGAATTTCCCAAGTTTAGAAAACTCGTCAAACTATTTTTCTTGTATTTTATGTGTTCGTGTCATCCCATCTTATAGAAAAATACATCATTCTTTTCAAAGAAGCAAAGAAATTTTAACATTTTATCGCTTCAGTGGACACTTTTTTTTAAAAAAATATTTATTTTTAAATAGTAAAAGCGTTAAAGATAACAGTTGAAATTCGGAAACAAGTTTGCCTTAAATTTTTTGTTCAGAAAAATTTTCCTAGTAAAAAATCTATTTAAGGTTAAGAGATAAATTTATCAAATTTGATTGCATGCGTATTCGTATCTAAAGTAAAGTTAAAATTAAAAAAACTTATAAATAACTAATAAATTTTAAAAAAAAAATGAAAAAAATGGAAATTCATTACCATTTTCTTGACTTTCGAACGGTTGGTAACTATCGTTCTGAAATGAAATAAAAGAATTGCTTATGCATAGTAAAGTGGCCATGTACTAAAATCTGTGCCTGGTGGAAAACTTAGAAAATATCATTTCAGCCTCAAACAATGGTAGAAAAGCATTATTTAGTTGAAAAGCTTTGGTTCGGCAACACCTTGAGATCAATATTGCATCAAAGGAGTATTTATTTGTTGAGAATTTTTTGCAATGTGAAGTGACAAGAAAAAAAATGTGATGAGGTCTTAGAAAGAAAAATAATCCAACTATCATAAGTTATATATTATTTTTGATGTACGATACATAACAGCGTAAAAAAAAGTCTCGTTATTTGACAATAATAGAAATTCCGAACAAGCAACTGCACATTTAAAACTTTATTTTCTTAGAATCGGTAAACAAGTTTTCTATTTTTACTAAAGCATTGATACTCTACAATTTTGTAATTCACTCCCTGCCCCCTATTTTGAACCGTTGTTTTTGAAATCGAAAGTCTAACCGTGAAGTTTTCAAACAGGTGGTATTGTTAACTGGCTGATAACTGGTTTACAATTTCCTGCGTTGTATCATGGAAGAAAAAAAAGAAGAACTTAACAAACATCAAATTTAGTTGCTGAATTCGTCCAAAGAGCTGATAACTGAGAAAAAAAGCCCCTATTTTTTATTTAAGAAAATTATATAAAACAAAGTGTAGGTAAAATATATTCTTTTTTAATTTTCGGGTTAATTTTCAGCTTGAAAAAAAATATCAGGAAATTTACTTTTAAGCTATCTCTAAATACATAACAAAAAGTCCGGTATTGATATATATTGAGATGTATATAGTGGGAAATAAATTTGATTCTGGGAGAAAGAAATAGATTGCTTCAAATTTCGGGACATGTTACTTTTGAAGACTAGCATAAAAATATCACGAGCACGCGAAATAGCTGGCGATTTTAATGAAATCAAGAAGAGGAAATAAGGAGATTCATTGTTTTATAATAAATAGCAGACAGCAGCAGATATTTTATAAGAAAAATAAACATTAAAATACCTTTTTATTAAGTTTTCAAAGCAAATAACTTAATGCTCAAAAAAATTTTATGCTTTAAAAGGGTTTAGAATTATTTACTCCAAATTATTAGTTATCATCTGAACTAACCCTAAAACGAAATATGTAAATGGAAGTCTATATCCATAGTAAGGTCATTCCAGGTGTTCTGCATTACCATATTTCAAGTTAATACACAATACCATCAGGGATGATTAAATTTATTTTTGACAGTAGAGTGTTTATGGAAGTTCTGCGCCATTAACATGTAAAAAGGATTCACACGACCTTTATGCGAACCGCTATTCAAGCTGTGATGTTTGTGCAAATAGAATGGAAACCATTGTGTAAAATGTCTGGATCGGAGATTTCTGCTTTAATCAACAGAGGAGATAAATAAATAAGGCCCATACGAACATAAAATTTCCACTTGGACTGCATTCGTTTATATTTGTCATCCTATGTTTGGCTCTCGCAAGATAATGGATGCCATGCTTAATATTTAGGAGTTTGGGAACTAGCAAAGATCTCATTTAATAATGTTAATATTGTTTTAGGATCAAGTTATTTAATTTGGATCAAAATAATAGTTGCACTTTTTTTAAAAAAAAATTATTTACGAATTTTAAAGTAACAAAATTATTGACTCACTTTAATTTTAAAAAAAATTCTTTCTATTGTTTGGTTTTTAATAAAGCAAAGAAGGAATTTTTAAAAAATTGGATTTTTTTTAATATTTTTATAATTTTTAAAAAAATAAATAAATTTATTAATTAATTAAAATAACTCAAATAATGTTTTGAAGAGAATTTTGAAATTTGTAAGTCTGTGGGAGTCATAATGCATAATTCAATTACCTTTTCCTAAAAAAAAAAAAAAAAAAAATTCCTGAGTAAAGCTAATAAATCATTAATTAAAAAAAAAGATGAAGATTCAAATTGATCTTCATTTTCAAAAATAAAGTTAAAAGCACCTACGATACATTTTTTACTTTTGAGTGTGAAATCACCTGAAATCTCTCCAAATGATCCAAATGATTTCTCCAGTCTAAGTTTAAAAAAGTGTAATAACAGGAAAATGCTGATTAAAAAAAAGATGGATTAAAATGTTTTCATGTAATGAAAATGTATCAGAGGTTGAAATACAGAATTATAACGAACTTATTTTTATTTTAGGCTTTATTTTATGAATTTAGATTTAAAGTCGGACCTGTATTTAACGAAGTCACTAAATTCCGATAATTAGTTAAATAGAAAGTCATCTTTTGAAATTCTAAAACAACACAAAACAGGTTTTAAATTCATAAACTCTAGGAATAAATAAAATAGCAATTGATACACCTTTACCTAGCGAATTAGTATAGACTATTTATTTCAAATCTGCATGGAAAGCAAGAATCAAATAAAACATCATCCAGTGTTACACTATCATGCTACATACCTTTTGAACTAAAGCTAATTTTTTGCATAATATTACAGCTGAATTTATTATAAAAGTAATTTGAAATATACATTACAACATGCGTTTTTACAACATGCGTTTTTAAGTTTAATTGCTACTGATAAAAAAAGATCAATGATGAATGACTGTAAATTATTAGAAATATTGCAAATAAAATAATTGCAAATAAGTGGTAAGTCGAAAAACTATTGTTTGTAAGTGAGCAATAAAAAAAAATTTAATTTTAAAATTTAATTTAATGTGAGCTGGAAAAAACACACCGGTGTGTTCATAATCCAAATCCAAAATTATTATATTCAAAATCCAAATCCAAAATTATTATATTCATAATCCAAATCCAAAAGTATTATATTCATAATCCAAATCCAAAATTATTATATTCATAATCCAAATCCAAAATTATTATAATCATAATCCAAAATTATTAAAATGCTAAATATAATATTTTTCAATTACTTTCACCTAAATGAATACGAAATAATAAAAAATGTATTAAAAATATTTTTTATGAAAATTTAGTGTCAATGTGTTAACCTTCATCATGCTAATAATTTTTGAAAACAGTCAGTCTAATTAAAGCCGATCATCAGTCTAAATTAATATGATAAAACTAATAATTTTAATTAATACAATTTATTTTTATTTTTGGAATTTATATGTGTTATACTATTGGACCTCGCCACCGTGAAAACCAATGAGAATGTTTTCTTATGTAGAGCATTGTTGGAGTAAAACTCACTTTCGTGTGAGAGAGGAAATTAATTTTCGTCGAAGCGTGTCTAAACTTGTGGATGAGAAACGTGAGTGTTGGACTCTCAGGAAATTAGCTAAAGCACTTTACCGTTAAATGGCCCTACACTAGAGAATTCACTATTTCGCTTTCTATGAGACCGCAATTGAATCAGTACTTTGAAGAAAGGAAAATACCCGAAAAAACCGAAAGTCGTTGTTTTATAGCAAATGGGAGACTATACTGTAATGTTTTATTTTAAATATATTTTTTTATTTAGATAAAATAGGTATGAAAATATTTAGTCTTACAAGTCATTGAATAGACAAACATTTTATCGGCCTAAATGACCACCAAAACGAAATTAGTGTTCAAAACATTTTCATTGGTGAACATAATTTTTTCTCCGAAAAGCATGTTTTCCTAGTTGAGATACTTTAAAGAAAGGAATTGGAGATGTTTTGACAAAAACATAGAAACGAAAAAAAATTAAAATTTTTGTGCATTACATTTTGTACGATATACGCGAATGAACGCGTTTTTTTAAAAAACTCAATCAACAATATGCACGATGAAATAAATAATTTACCATAACACACAAAATTAATAACTAAAAAAAAATTCTTTTATAAAAAACTGCGAACATTAATTATGGCCATAGTTGTATTTTTCATTATTGCTGATTGCGATGAAGTACAACTTTTAACTACTAAACATTGACAGAGCTAACTTTTTCTATAGACTGCAATAATTTTTTTTTCAATATTTTTCATAGCTTAAAAACCTTGATCAATAACAGCAATCCAGAAAGAAATAATTAAAAAAAAAACTTAGTTCTTTACTATAACACAAAAAATTACAAATTGAAAATAAAAATACAACACATTTTGGCAGCAGCTGCATACTTTCAGAATCAGAAGTCTAGTTTGTATTCAAATTGGTTTCATTTGTATCTAATTACACATAACTCAAATGTCGGTTGCTTGACTCCTCCAACAACTACATCAATTAGAACGTGAATGTTCGAAATTCTTTTCCCTCGAATTCATTTTTTTTTCAAAGGAAGTCATTAAATTTTATCCATGGAAGCTAATAGCTCTGAAATAAACATTTGAATTCTAGGCTGTACGAACTATTAACGCATTTGTGAAATGGGGCTGATTGTGCAGATGGCATTAATTGAAAATGTTGGCTGCCTTTGCTGACAGCTTTATTTCTCAAATTGTTAATTACTCAAGCTTATTTCTTTATGACTGTATTTAAAGTCTTATTTTTTTTTTGTATCAGCTTCAACTTTTCTTCATAATTAACAGATTTTCATGAATAAGTCATAACTTATAAATGAAAATCATATTGTTTCGGAAATTATCTTTTCTTCCTTCAAATGGAAAATTTAAGAGGAGTGTGTATTTTTTTTTTCTTTTTTAACTGACCAAAGCTGTTTTTAACTCCTCAAATGTCCCTAAAATAAGACATAAAATTTAATTAACTACTTATGAATTTTACAAAATTGTGAAAATTTCTTCTTGTAATCCATGGATCTCGCTACCAGCTTTGAGAAGATAGCAAGACTCATTACTGACTGGTTTTGTTCAAATGCTTAACTTAGCTTAAGACACATTTCAATTTACCAAAGTCCCGCAGTGGACTGATCGTTAAGACACGGTTCCTAGCAGATCATCGAAGTCAAACATCACTTGCTGCGGTCAGTGTGCGGGTGGGTGACCACTTGGATCAGTCTGCATAGGGATCGAGGGTGTGCGGTATTGGTCCTTGTTAAACTGTGCTACCGTAAAGTGCTCGACTTCGCGTGCAGGTCGTTGGGCTACCAAAGCAGGGGTGCCATCCCCTCTGCAGAGGATCGAAATTGTGATGGCATGTCTTCGGATCATCCTCAGGGATGTTTCCCAGACCGTCGCCGATAGCCCATTGTTCAGCTCTAGTGCGACGTAAATGAACTACAACAACAACAACAATTTAACAAAATAATAAAATTAATAAATGAAAATGATAATAAAATAAAATAATAATCTTACTAGCTTCAGTATGCCCTGTGAGGATATTTGCTGAGAGAGATTCTTTTAATTGATGAAGATCGAAGTATGAACGATTTTTATAAATTTTTTTTATTATTTTATTTTTTTACTGTTTTTTAAGTTAGCGTTTTGGAACAAACAAGGTGAAAAATACCTGCGTATCAAATTATTTAAGAAAATATATTCTACAAAAGGTTTTGGTAAACACCTTATTTTTCCTTGTTAAAAGTTTTAGTAAACACAACATTCCTTATGATGAACATATTTATCATCTTCCTTTGAAATAGCCTGTAAAGAGTGTTATAAAACGAGTTTGAAGTTCCGGAAGCTGGGGCAAAAATATCATTCTTTAAGCTAAAGTTCAAATCTTTTTGACAATTATTAAAACGAATCTCAGTTTTTTAGCCTGTACTTAAATAAATCTAAATTCATAAAATATTTTCTAAAATAAAAATGAGCTCATAAGTACATTGTATTTCAATCTTTAATATATTTTGATTACAAAAAAAAAACAGCTTAATATATTTATATCTACATATATTATTCAGCAGTTCTCTATTGCAACACTATTTTAAACTACTTCTGGCGAAATCACTAAAATTGTCAAAGTGATTTACTTTTGGCTAAGAGATATTCCAGGTGATTTCTCACTCAAAAGTGTACAGTAAGCTTTATTTTTGAAAATCAAGATTAATTTGAGAATTCATCGATTTTTTTTAAATTAAGAATTTTTTTAGTTTAAAGCAAGCATATTTTTAGAACCTCAAACCAGTAGAATATTAGCATTTAAACGCTTTTACGAATTCATTATTAAAGTGGACTATTTAGCTGATTCATTAGTATTCATTAATTACAGAAGACACCTAAAATCTGCATAGAAATGTTATAAGCAGCTTATCGACTGGCCGAGTGTCTTTAAACGATTTGAAAAATATATTAAGGAAAATGTACTGCTTACTACGTTCTGCTTAGAAACAAATGTTTTCGTGCATAAGTTTCATTAGTAATAAAATTGCACAACAGGTGGCACTTCTTAATAAAAATAACAACAAGAAAACTATTTCTTTTTTTGCTGCATAATGCGTCTTTTACAATGAATCATTCTTTTTTCCTTATGCTACACCACGTTGAGGCAGGAGGATAATCAAAACATTTAGAGTTTTTCTCAGTTATCAGCTCTTTTGATGAATTTAGCAACCAAATTTGATGTTTGTTAAGTTCTTTTTTTTCCATAATGCAAAGCAGCAAATCGTAAACCGGTCGCCAGCCAGCTAACAATGCCACTCATTGGAAAACTTCACAGTTAGACTTTGGTTTTCGAAAACAACTATTCAAAATAGGGGCAGGAGAGTGAATTACAAAATTATGGCGTATCAATGATTTAGTGAAAATAGTTGTTGTTGTTGATTTACGTCGCACTAGAGCTGCACAATGGGCTATTGGCGACGGTCTGGGAAACATCCCTGATGATGAGCTTCTCACGAATCCNGGCACCACCGCTTCGGTAGCCCAACGACCTGCACGCGAAGTCGAGCACTTTACGGTAGCACGGTTTAACGAGGACCAATACCGCACACCCTCGGTCCCTATGCAGACTGATCCAAGTGGGTCACCCACCCACGCACTGACCGCAGCCAGTGATGCTTGACTTCGGTGATCTGATGAGAACCGTGCCTTAACTATCAGTCCACTGCGAGACTTAGTGAAAATAGAAAACATGTATAGAGCTTCTAGGAAAAAGAGCCTTCAAATGTTCAGTTGTTTGTTCAGAATTTCTATTATTGCCACACGACGAGACTTTTTTTTACACTTGTATCGTACTTCATGCATCGTACGTGAAAAGTATGTACGATAATGTAACTTATGATAACTTATATAAACTTAGGATAACTAGATTATTAAGGCTTTGTCACTTTTTTTCTTGTCGCTTCCCGATTCAAAAAATTCTGTATTAAATTCTGTGTAAATAAGCAATGATGATCACAAGTCCGAATCCATGATTTTCAACTTAAATTTTATTCTCTTGGCTATTTTCGTACCATTTTTCGATGCTGAAATTCCCCACTAGCTGCCACTGTAAGGCACCACATCTCTTATTACTTAGCCACTTTACTACGCATAGGCAATTTCATTTCATAAATATAAGTTACAGATGTACGAAAATCAAGATGATGGTAATGAACTTTTTATTTTGGTTCTAAAAATATTATAGTTTTTCTGTTTTACATTAGTTACGAATATGCCTACAATCACATTTGATAAATTTATTTCTTAAACTTTAAATCGATTTTTCCTTAGGAAAATATTTCTTATTTTTCTGAAGAGGAAATTCAGAACAAATTTGTTTCCGCAATTTCCACTGCTATCTTTAATGCTATTACTATTTAACAATAAATATTTTTCGAAAAACATGTTAACTGAGGCGATAAAATGTTAAAATTTCTTTGCTTCTGGGAAAAGAATGATGTATTTTTCTATAAGATGGGATGACACGAACACATAAAATACAAGAAGAATAGTTTGACGAGTTTTCTAAACTTGGGAAATTCCGAAAGAATGGATGCGTGCGAGGTTTATGTATTATGTAAGAGGACAAAAGAAAACAACTCTTCATCTATGTTGATTTACCTTTAAGGTTTAAAAGTATATCAGGAACAACTTCTTGTTCATTGAAATAAAAATCTTAAACTTAATAACTGCCTACGTGCTATCGTCTTCTAAATCATATAAAGATCATAAAAGTTTCTGATTTAAAGACAGATAATATTATCTAGCAATTTAAATTGTGTTTAGGGTGAAATATATCTAAAGAAGAAGGAAATGTGTTCAAACTGATTATTTTCAGTGCCATCCATTTAAGCTAAGTATTTTTATTTGATGACATTTGTTTGATTTTCATTTTAATTTTTCTTAATTTTAACTTCATTCATTAACTTCTTCGAACTCATATGGAAATAAATCATGAATATTTGATACCACTTTTTCTTCATTAAAATTTTGCGTACTTTTAATTTTTATCTATGTATAATCAGATTAAAATATATCAGGAAAAGGAATATTTAATTTTCTTTTTCATTCAAATAAACGTTTCAAATTCTTTAATTCTATGCGTGTTATCAGTTCCCGAAATTTAAACAGTTCATAAAGGCTTTTGATTTTAAAGTAGATAATACTTGCTTGAAATGTAAATATTCTTGCATCTGATGCATATCATAACAGAAATGTTCTTTTATAAAATGAAATTAGGAATTCTTCTGATTGACAAAGAAAGGCAAGCGTTGTTTGTTCTTATATATTGTTGAACCATGATTACATCTAACATCACAGTAAAATCGAGGAAAAATTTTTTGCACAATACATTTTACTTAGAGAGGGTTACCATGGCTATGAATGGATACCATCATAATTGCACCAATTTTTTTTTAAAAACCGACACTGTATTTAATTATCCTTGTAGTTGTTGACGTATGCCTGTTTAGGCAGAGGGGATGCGATTGTTCTTGTTTTCCAATGGCGCCATCTATGGCCAGGAATTCGACTTCTGCCACACCATACGCCACACCCGTTTATAGAGCGGACCCATTCATACATCCATTCATTCATCCACAGATCGTAATTTTGACCTGAATCAGAGAACAATCGATCTCCAATCCAGTACCCCCAGAGGTCTTAATATGTCATGGGAACATGGAGGACTTTTGCGACTCGAAAGATTTAACGTGCTTCAGTCACTTTACTCCACTTCTTCATCCGATGGGATTCGAACCCACGAACTCCAAAACATGGGCACAACACCCTACCGAAAAGGCTATCCCGGCCCATCCTTGTAGAATTTTCCATTTATATTGGACAGGAAGACATTGTACGTCTGTTTGGTCCATATTGGGCGTATAATATAAACGAAAATAATAGGCGTATAATATACTTAATATGTTTTATAATTTATGCAAAATCATACCATTCCAAAAAATTTCTACCATTTCATAACCTTAAAGAATAACATATTATGAAGCCAAGGTGGGTCAGAGTTAACAATTATCAGAGTTAACAATGATCAGAGTTAACAACTCATCTCACAATGATGTAACTCGGATCCAAATCCAGAGCAATTTCTGCCTTTCTGCTTGGACGAATCATGGGTTAGAATCCTTTTGTTGTAAGGCTAGTCGTTTACTAAAAATTCCGCGACGAAACGATGCGTGATTCAAGAGTTCCCTTGTCTTCTGGGATGCGTTTAAAAGAGAGATACTATTGATTTAACAATTGTTAATCGTAAACCCAAAAATGGAATGGAGGTTGAGCAAAATAAAAATAAATCACATATTAGCTATTACTTAATAAATAAATTTAAACTAAGACCATTCAATTTTATATTAATTATCTTTAAGAATGTTACTCAATGTTTCTTGTATTTTATCATTTGTTTGTGAAGCTAATTCTTTTAAGCACTTCCACATTTAAAATTATTTTCTGTCTGTGTTTGGGAATTGATTAAAATTCCCTATGATTAAAACAAACTCTGAATCTAAAATGAAACTGAAATTTTATTAAAGATATCTATTGTTATTAGTAAAATTTTAATTCGCCTAATGACTCAAAACTCAACAAATGTAATTTGGAGATTACTTTATGTAATTCCTTATACGCGTAACATTCGTTTTTCTTATTTTCCTTCCGAAAAGGCACTTAATTAATTCATTGCTTTAATCTTTATGTTTAAGGCAATGATATAAGCCGTCTTGTCCTTTGCGTTTAATTTAATTGTGATATTTGAATTGCCATTTGTAACTGAAATTGGAAGAAATGAAGTGATAAAAAAAATATAGAAATCACAATGCATTACTCTTACTGTAGTTAGATTCAAGTAAAGTATGGCTAGCAAAGTATCTAATTATTTTTATTATGTTTTTTTCAAAGTATAATTTAGCCTTGTCATATTTGACATTACTTCCATTAAAGTAGAAAAATTTTTGATTTTAAAAAGAGTTCATAGACTGGATATGGAATGTTACTTTAATAAACTTGAAAAACATAAATATAATTTATTATAACATGTAAACACTTAGTTAGAGTTGTGATTATAAAATACATTCATAATTCAACAAAAATGATAAGGAATACAGTTCAAAATAATAATATACAAGATAATATTATTTTCAATCCACTTCAATACATCCCAACAATTTTTAGCAAAATTGCGAAGCGTTTTAACACTTTTTTTAACCTGTAAGCTAAGACTACAAAATAAGTTGTTAGAAGCACTATTCCTTCAATACCAAGTCCTATGGGAATTAATTGTTCCATATCTTTTGCTGGTGGATAAATATAGGGGATGCATTTTGGTACTTTTCCTGAAGCAGATGCATCTGAGAGAATTTATTTTCTATTTCATAATTTAGATATTAGAAATAAAAGATTCTACTTTTTTAATAACAAAATGCGACAGCATTTCATTTACTATTAATTTCAACTTCCTATTGTTACAATAGTTTTTTCACCAATTAGGACACAGGTTTTTATAAATTTTTCATCCCGCTGCTGGCTACGAATTTCAGGCAATTTAGATTATGAAAATAACAGTAAAAAATACAGAGAAATGGCTATTAAACATGAAATAAACATCGGGGAAGAAATACATGTCAAATAAACAACTTACTATTAAAAAATGTTGGAAATATCGAGCAATAGCTCTTCATCTTAAAAATGAGACAAAGGAAAGAATACTCTTCAATTTTATATATCATTCACTATCACGTTTTCTTAAATTCATCAGTGATGGGAATAGGATGCATTTAATATCTTTCATCCTATATCTGCGGAAGACTGACAGTAAACCTCGTAGGGAGGCAGCTTGGAATTGAAGAAATTCTTCGTAATATTACCACCCGGAACACATTGCAAAAGAAATTCTATTCCGTCCAAACATTCTATAGCAATATCCGTCAGAGCAGCATCGTGTTGTTCTGCAGTATCATTGGCATTGATGACATACAGACTTTTTCTTTTACAAAGCTCTCCGTAATTCCATCGGCACAGCAGAAATGCATCATTTTTGCTGTAGAATCATTGCACTACAAATGTATTGACAGAACTGCATTTTCATTAGTGTCTGTCTTCTGGGTGACTGAGACAGCATGCTCTAAACAGCTTTAGTTTGCCCCAGAAGCTTGTATCACGGTATGTATTACCGTGTATGGACCGTCTTTCTACGTCATCTATCGAATCTGAAGTCCATCAGTGTAAATCTTGAGTGTAAATAATCATCTGTCGTGTTTCACACCTGGGCCAGTGAGGTGAACCAGATATGAAGCACTGTGATCTCTGATCTCTTAATAACCTGCTCACGACTGCCATGGAGCA
This sequence comes from Parasteatoda tepidariorum, assembly GCF_043381705.1. NCBI lineage: Eukaryota > Metazoa > Arthropoda > Arachnida > Araneae > Theridiidae > Parasteatoda > Parasteatoda tepidariorum. Next base: position 22,482,717 of record NC_092204.1, read on the forward strand.
CAGCGCATGCGAATACTATCACCAGTGATAGATGGATTTATCACAGATCACAGTGCTGACGTAAAATATCCTCAGTGGTGGATGAGTTGTGGGTTAGAGTTCATTTGCCCTCAGGCTAACCGTGGGAGGTTTTCGTGGCTTTCTACTGAATGAAACGCAAATCATAAGTCTTCCACGAGGGCAAATTTTGCTCAAGACTTGATCCAAGATTTCGCTTGTCCTCTGGAATGGGGTCGGCTGTTCAATAGTTTTAAAATAAAATAAAATTCATAATAAGCTCAACTCAAAAATTATTCCATGAAGGTAAGATTGTATTTCCAATGCTTGATCAAAGAGTTCCCAATTCTCTTATAACCAGCATTAAGCTGCTGATTCTTATTGGATGTGTGGCTATGTCAATGCTCAACTCCTTAAACTTGTAATTTTAAAGTCAACCAAGAAAAAAAAGATATTCTAATCAAAAATCGGGAGTAACTCTCCCATACCGAGACCATTTCCCGTCTCGGTAACTTACTTATAATAAATATTACCCGTTTTTGCATTACATGAAATGGAACACCACGTTAATAAATTAATATCAGTTGAACCGTGTTGTAATAGTGGTCCAGGTAACGAGTTGTTACCGCTTTCACCTCTACTCGTTTTTTTTAAACTCAATTTGAACACTTTAGATCGATGGGTATCAGTTAGTCTTGAAAATAGAGGTGACCGGTGAGCAATGCTTACCACATTTCCACCATTCCTAATTTTGAAATTGTGGTGCGTCCATGGTCTGGTTGACAACAGGCTGCTGTGGGAGACCTTTACTTACTTTACAACAATTGAATGAAATACAGATTTTTAATAATAAAACTAAATAATTTTATTTAAATGATTACAATAAATTCAATTAACGTAATTGCAACTTAAATTATTTAATATCTCGTTTATACTTATTTATATGATAGCGTAATGTATATTAAATGCAGCAATACTTTTTAATTAACAAATTATATTCTCTTACAAATAGAAAATCAAATATTATCATTATTCTCTATCTGTAAGTTGAGAGTCAAGAGAATCTCAACTATACAGCTAGTCATGATTATTTGAAGCTAATAAAAATGAGTTATGAGTTGAAATGAAGTAGTCATTACAATCATTGGACCCAATGGAAGAACATGCTTTAAATGTTAAGAGGGAAATAAGCACCCTTTACTTCAGTAAGTTATTAGATAACACTAACTGAACAAAGTTAGATTTCATTAAACTCTTGAGACATTTAGAACATATTGATTAAAAACATGATTTTTTGAAAACATTTTTTTTCCAATGCCCACCTGGAGAATGACCTAGGTCATACAGGTATCTGAAGGGCAGATTTTGTTGACCACTCTTTCAGGGGCACCCTATTAGATGGGCCAATGTTGCTCCCACAGTCAGGAAAGATAGTACAGGGAAGGAAATAACATCCATGCCTTGCCCGGGCCATAAATTCTTGCGTTTGTATTCTCTTATAAAAACAATTTTTATGATGAAAAATTTTTTTTTTCACATTTTCTTGTGTGTGTGTTTTTTTGGGGGGATAAATTTAAAAAAAAGCCTTTGCAATTATTTTTTACATTGTTTTTTAAACCATTTTTTATTGCATTGATTTATTATTAATAAAATTATTTCTTATTTTCATATTTTTTAAATTGTTCCCTTTTTGTAAATAAAGAGACACATATAATGCATAGCTGCCAACCTTAGGAATCAAAAATTAGGAACATTATATGCCACAAAATTATACGCACTAATTACGAGAATATGACAAAAATGTAACTATTAAATAATAACATTAACACACATATATTTAAATACTTTACGTCGTAAATTAGTAAAACAAAACTATAAACACTATCTTTTGTGGGAAATTTATAATAGTAATATTTTATAATTAGAAATACCGGTATAATAAATTAAAAACAATTATTACCTATTAATATATAATTATTCTTCTCCAAATTATAAGACACAGGTAAATAATAACTTACATCATAAATATTTCTGATGCTAGTGTTTAAATATTACTATACACTTTTTAAAAAATAATAATAGTTGTTTAAGATTCAATTTAGTGAAATGATCAGCAATAGCTATAGGAATAGTATTTTTCAATAAAAGTGATTAAAAATTACTTCGCACAATAATCACAGGAAGCATGCTTGCAACGATCAGAGTAAGGGATTGGTTTAAAAGCAACAATTGTGCAATTTTTGAAAATTCAGATTTTTTTTATAAAAATATCAGATTTTCAGATTAAATTTAAAAATTAAGAACAAATCCGAAAAATTCGGAACAGTTGGCAGCTTTGATAATATTCAAGACACATAAAAATAAAAACAATAAAAATATTCAAGGAAATGAATAAAATAGAAAAATATTACGTACTAAAGGCGAATACTCAAAATAATGTTTGTTTACTGGCAAATGACCGTGACGATTGTTAGATGATTAAATTACGGCGAAAATTAGAAAATTATTAGGTTGCCATGTGAATAACATGTTTGTCCGGCTCGACTTTGCTCGTCTGATAAAATAAAGTTCGTGTTCTTGTGGGTTAATATAAATCGATTGAATGTTAGAAAAATCTGATTAAAGGGACATGCCACATTATTAGAAAATGAAATAACTAAATTTTTACGTTGTTTGTTTATGAAGTATTTTCTAGAAACATACAACACAATAACTTATTCAACTCTTTTTTAGAAATAACGATTAAATTTTAGAACTATCTCTTTAAATCATCATTTTAACGGAATCACCTGATAATATCCCTAAACGAATGAAACTTTTATTCACTGTTTTTGAAAAACTGAACATTGACACATTGAAAAACTGAAGTTTTACAATGTGTTTATAAAATATTTGCTACAACCATGTAACGCTTTAGCTTATTCAAGATCTTCTTTTGAAATATTGATGGATTCTTAGAAATATTTCATTTGAAAGACATACTTGATATCATTACAAAATTGAATAACTGAATTTTTACACTGTTTGCTTATAAAGTATTTGCTACAGAAATTCAACGCAATAACTCATTAAAATTCTTCTTTAGGATATTTAGCATTTCCCTTAGAAGAATCTGTGCTGGAATTACAAACATATATGCTCCTATACCATGTGACGGAGGCTAGCTTCAAACTCACCCTCACCGGATCTATTTATCTACCTCTTTGCTGATTAAAGCAGATTACGTAACATCAGACATTTTACACGAGGCTTTTCGCATCGTATTTGCACGAACAATCGCTCTTGTAGATTGGAAAGACACCATCAGAGTGGTGAAAGTCTTTTGATATGCAAATGAGGTTTAGAAACATTTTGAAGATATTTGGTTAAGAATAAATCTAACATTTCGTGATGATATTGTTCTCTAAATATGTTATGCTAATAAAGAGATTTTCGGAATAACTTTCTCTTTCATTTCACCACTCGATAGTATGCAAAACAAATATCAAGCGTTTAATATCCCATTTAACCCTTGCACTGAATGAAACAAAAATTTCTTTGTCTTCTTATGTTCTTCCCATTGTTACNTTCTTTTTTGTTAAAATCAGTATTCTCTGTTTTGAATCTCTTGATTCTGATGAGTGTCATGCACGATAATGAATGCTTATTATAACTGTTGAAATGTTAGTTCGCTTGTATTATGTCATAATATCTTCATACCAAATTTTAAGAAACTCGGTTCACCAGTCCTTGATTTATCGGCGAAATATAAGAAGTCTCCTAACTTTAAACACCAATATTTTATATATTTATAACAGGCTTTTCTTTGCTCATTTCTCTAAAAATGAGGCAAATTTTATATTTTTTCATCAAAAGTGTTTGAGTTATAAGTGTGAAAAACATCCTCGGAGAAAATTTTCTGAGACGACAGTAGTGATGGAGACGATGATAGCACTGACATTTTTTAATAGAAATAATAATTATTAATCCGTATTTTATACAGATTAATATTATAATATATATAATAATATATATATAATAAAAAATCAATGCAAAGAAATAGAAATGAAAAAATTCCAATTTCCTCTTTTTTCATTGATTAAACATGAAAAAACTAAATATGTCTTCAGATATCTAAAAATTCTATAATTTTCAAGAAAAAAATTAAAAACTTCCGAAATGATAAAAAAAATTAAATCATGGATAACAATGAATTTTAGAAACGTAAATTTTGTTACTCACGCTTATATCTTATACTTATTTTGAAGTTTAAAAAAATATATACTTAGATTAAAAAACTGAGAATTTGGTGTTTGAAGTGTTAGAAGCTTTTCATCATATATTTTAAAAATAAAAAATAACATTGATTGATAAATTAGAAAAAATATAAGAAGAAATGAAGGAAAAAATATTTTGTAGAGTTTGAAAAATGGTAATAGTACCTCTTAAAATCGTGTTACTGTTTTACAATAAAAAACAGAATTTCGAAAACTCCATCAATTCTGTAACTACATTCAAAGCTATCAAAGGAAGTATTAGTGCACTTCATAAAAGTTAAAAATTACCTAGCAACATCTTACTGGAAACGTCATTGCAAACGCAGATATGCACTTTGTGACTAACAATTAATTTTTCAGATATTATCCATTTAAGTACATACTTCCTTTAAAAGGGAATACTTACTGTTTTTCTAAGCATTATCCTGAGCTGATACTTGTGATATGAAAGGAAACCTAAGTTAATTTTATCAAATTAAAATGGGAAAAAAATGTTGGACCTGATAATCTTTTAAAAGCAAAGGCAGATGAATAAACTCGTGATGCAATAAAAATTACAATTTTCAAAAGAAAAGAAAAAATAACAATTATGAAATTTTTTTGTTTAAATTTTGTTCGCTTGAAAAATTACAAAGTAATTTGTCTTGCGGAAATTGGAAAAAAAATAATTTGTTTTTATTTAAATTTCATTTTTACTGTTATTTATGTAATTAAAACGTTTCAATAAGTTTTTTATACATTTAATTGAAAATCCTCCTGTCTGAAAAAGCGTGTAGTTAAAAATATTTAAGAGCTAAAATATATTTAATATTATTTCATTTTAATGCCTCCATATAATTTAATTTTGAAAGGAGTTAGATTAATTATAAACTAATGTTACTTACTTAAAATATTTCCTACTAAGCGAATAATGTAATTGATGCAAGCAAATTCTAAACTTTGCATACATTTCGCAGTATAATTTATAATCAATATAAAACTGTTTAAAAAAGATATAACTTACTCTTATTTATTATTATTTCAAACAAGTTTTACAGAAGCTTGCATAAAAGTACTATCTAAGTTAGATTCTGTTGAGATTGTTGATAATGCATACTTTTAAAAACATCTAAAAGAATGATTTATGTGTGCGTGTGAGTGCCAAAACATACTTAACCAATTCTAACAAAGCAATGCTTTACTTAAATAAGAATTTTGTAATTCACAAAAAAGTTTTATTGAAGCAAAGTAAATAAAATTTTCTTCAAAATAATTCTTTATAGATAAGAAATGCACTAAAAATAATAGTTTGTGGCTACCATTTTTCATAAATAGCGTATAATAAGATGATTGTGAATACGATATGCTTTTACTCCAAAATAAATTGAATTGCTGACAAACTGAATTGTTGCGTGTCTGAAATTTTACAAAAAGTGTGAATACAGTTTTCAAACAAGAAAAATATGATTGATAATTTTATTGTGTCCTTTGAAATGAAACACAGACAATGAATTACGACCATGTATGACTGAAGATAAGAATTTAGTGAATCATATCACTTTTCCTTCACTCAAAAGCAATTCAATATGTTCTGCATTTATTGTGTAGTCAAAAAGAAGTAATGAATTAAAATGCATCAAAAGAAATAATGGTTTAAATAATTACTTCGTAACATCACTATAAACAGTTCAGTACGGACCTCCTATTGAAAATTAAAATAACATGGGGTTTATGGAATTAAAACAGGATTTCATTAATCGGTCATTATAATAGAAGTTTCGCTATTATGGGACATCTTACTAAATTAGATTGTAATTAATATGAGAATTCAATTTCGAGTTAAATAAAAGAAGTTTCATGTTTTAAAAGTACCCCACAATAAAGCACTTTTTTCTCTATTGACAACTGCTTGGGATGGGTAAATATTAATAAAAAAGTAAATAAGAATAAAAAAAATGCCGATATAACTTCAGTTATGTAAACTGTTTATGGGGAAAATAACCTTAGCATTAAGCTCACGATTTTAATTTTGTAATTTCGTACTCAGGATTTTAAAGCTTTGTTTAACCCGCACAGTCTGCAAAATCGAAAAATATGTTTGAACTTGATTTTGTTTTCTTTAACAGAACACTTATGCGTCTATATTTAAATTGAAAATGATGAAAGTACCCCACCACATACACTTTTTTCTATTTCCAACTGCTCGGCAAAGATAAAATATAAATGACTAAATAGAAATATCTTAAATACTGATTTCACTTCAAATATGTAAATATTTTATGAGAAAATCATCTTAAATCTATGCTTACGTTTTTAATTTTGTAATTTCATACACTAGATTTTAAAGCATTGCTTAGCTCGCAAAGTCTGCAGAATCGAGAAAAAATGTCAGAACTTGATGATGTTTCCTTTAACAGAACACTTATACCTCTATATTTAAATTGTAACACATAAAAGTACCCCAACACTTACACTTTTTTTTTCTTTTGAAAAATGCTCAGCAAGAATTAAATAATAAAGAATAAATAAATAAAATTAAAAAAAATGATTATTTCAATTCAGATATGTAAATATCTTATGAGAAAAAAATCTTAGCTTTGAGCTCACGTTTTTAATTTTGTAATTTCTTACTCAAGATTTTAAAACATTGTTTAACTCGTAGAGTCTGCAGAATTGAAGAATATGTCAAAGCTTGGTTTTGTTTCTTTAAAAAAATACTTATGCGCCTATAATTAAATTTTAACACATAAACTTAATTAATTAAAAGGTATCGGCAGCTAAAACTGTTCCATTTTTTCCATACTATTATTTAAATATTGACCTTATATTTACGAACTAATTCTTTTGATTTAGCATAAAAAATTTTTGAATATTCGTGTTCAATTTTGAAATTAAATATCGAAATTAAATACCGAACTAAACAAGTATAGGAAGAATACCACTTGACTGTAGCTTAGCTACCATACGAAAAAAACTTTAGTTGAATAATATTTAACTTTACTAAGAAATATCATATTTTATCGCACATGTCTGATACATTAGTTTTTTTTTCTAGAAAATATATATATCCTGATTTTTATAAAAAAATATTTCATCTTCATCATCAATGGCTCGACTGCCCAGGATGGGCCTGGCCTTCTCAAGAAGTTTTTTCCAATTTTTTGTTTTTAAGACCAAAAGGTCTTTCTATGGGCCATCCATCCATCTCAAATTCGGCCTGCCTCTTTTTCGTGTGCCAACTGGTCTGGCATTGAAAACTCTTTTCGTGGTACGGTCTTCATCCATTCTGATAACGGGGCCTGCCCATTTTATCTTTTGTCGTTTAATAAAGTTAATAAAAAATATGTACTATACCAATACTTAAAAGATGATTCTTCAGTATGATTGATTTATTTGCATTCAAAATTGTTTAAAAGTTTTTAAATACTTTTTTCTAGCCTCCCCAATATTTCTATCTAGAAAAACGATGCAATTACATATGAATTAATTATTAGCTCTCTGAATAGAAAGTATGAACAAGAATTTAACATTGAAAAATGAAAATATCTTCTCATAAAGTAATTTTTTTCTTACTGTAAGCTTTCATGGTATGCGAAATGAATTAGTATAATTTGATTTCAATAGGATGTATTTTTTTCCTTTCTATTTTATAAATATTTTCGTGAAGAAATTATTATAAATACTTCAGTTATGACTAAAGATATACACCAAAGAGCCATTACATTATGACCACCCTTCTAATAATATGTAGGACCACCTTTAGCCCTCAAAACTGCTAGCACACGCCATGGCATTAATTCCACAAGGTGCTGATAGGTGGTCTGAGGTATCTGGTACCAAGCGCTCACCAACTGGTCCTGCAATTCCCTCATATTGCGAGGGGGTAGCGTGGCAGCAGAATTTGGTTTTCCAACTAAGACCACAAATGCTCTATTGGATAAAAGTCAGGTAAATTTGTGGGCCAAGACATGACTTGAAAGTTACTGGAATGTTCCTCGAATCAATCCATGACGATTCGATCCTTATGACATGGGGCATTATCCTGTTGGTAAACCCCATCCCCCGCAGGAAAAACTGTTGCCATGAATGGGTGAACCTGGTCTGCAACTATGTTCAAGTAGCTTACAGACGTCAGGGATTGTTCTATGAGGATTATGGGTNTAGAAGTTTCGCTGTTATGAGACATCTTACTAAATTAGATTGTAAGTAATATGAGAATTTAATTTCGAGTGAAATAAAAGAAGTTTCATGTTTTAAAAGTTCCCCACCGCAAAACACTTTTTTTTCTATTGACAACTGCTTGGGAAGGGTTAAATATTAATAAATAAATATGAATAAAAAAATGCCGATAAAACTTCAGATATGTAAATTGTTTATGGGGAAAATAATCTTAGCTTTAAGCTCACGTTTTTCATTTTGTAATTTCATACTCAGGATCTTTGACATTGTTTAACTCGCACAGTCTGCAGAATCGAAGAAAATGTCAAAGCTAGATTTTGTTTCTTTTAAAAGAATAATTATGCTCCGATAATTAAATGTTAACACATAAACTTAATAAATTAAAAGGTATCGTCAGTTTAAACTGTTACATTTTCTCATCTTATTATTTAAATAATGAACTTATGTTTACAAACTAGTTCTTTTGATTTAGCATTAAAATTTGCTGAATATTCAAGTTCAATTTTGAATTCAAATATTGAATTTAAATTCCTAACTTTACAAGCATAAGAATAATTCACTTGACTGTAGCTTAGCTACCATGCTAACAAAAAAAAACTTTAGTTGAATATTATTTAACTTTACTAAAAATTATCATATTTGATATCGAACATGTCTGATACATTAGATTTTTTTTCTAGAAAATATATATATCCTGATTTTTTTAAAAAAATATATACTATACCAATATTCAAAAGATGATTCTTCGGTATGATTGTTTTATTTACATTCAAAATTGTTTAAAAATTTTTAAATATTTTTTTCTAGCCTTCTTAATATTTCTATTCAGAAAAAAGATGAAATTGCATATGAATTATTTATTACCTCTCTGAATAGAAAATATGAACAAGAATTCAACATTGACTACTGAAACTGAAACTAAACAGTTATAATTTAGAGTTAGCCTCACGAAAAAAGATATGATGTGAAGAAAAAAAATCATTGTAACTGCCTTGAAATAATTTTCTTCTAGAAATCATGTTATTTTGTATTATAGTTCAGAACAATTAAAAATATTAAATCATGATTGCAACTCCAATTATCTTTCAAGTGTTTCTGAAATGGTTCCACTACAATTTCTGGTCATTGCTTCTTGGATCATCCGGTATCTCTCCAAAACCCGTTCTACGAGCCGTCAACATTTGTAGATAAGAAATGAAACTGGACACTTTTTTGTTCCACAGGTGGTAATTTCAAGTATTTCTTGTAACTATTCAAACCCCTAGAATCAGGAAGGGAAAATTATTTAAAGTAGTATGAATCTAATCAATATAATTGTAGTCAGCCCATTTGAGAGAGTCTTCTATCATTGTCAAATAACACTGAGTCATACCCCCTGAAAGTCTTATCAGTACAAGAATCTTCTTACATGAATAAAATTCTAAAGGAAAAGCATGGCCATTGCACCTGTCCAAATCCCTCATCTATCAGTTTCCAACAAAGTTAAGTTATTTTTTGATTATCATAGTGAAAAGAAGAAAGCATTCTTTTTATCTCCCCCCCCTCCCCTAATTCTGGTTCACAATCATTATTTTGTTTAAATATGTGTTAGAATGAGAGGCTCATGACAAGGGAAGAAAAGGTCATAACAATGCGTTTTATGAACTTTAAACACGCCTTGATCGATTATTCAGATCAACTACGTTTCAACTAAGATTGCATCGATTAAAATCTTAAAAAGAAATATATATTTTTATGATAACTAGAAGGTTAGATTAATTATCTACTGATAGCCATAAAAATTTCAAAGGAATGGTCTATAAGTTCTACCTGCTTTCGGTCTAAAACTCTCGCGTTCATTTATGCAAATATCATATAATAAATTCATCGAGCCTCAGTAATGAACTCAAAACAAGACAACTAAAGTATAAGTCTTAGGCATTCAAAGTTTTAGCGCCTTATCAGGTGTCAATAGTTGGATACGTCATCATGAATACCCTCTAATACAAATGAAATTCGAAGTCATTTTAAGTGTTGCAAGCTATTAGTCATAATCAATATTCCCATTCAAATTAGCATTTTAAAACTCTATCGTTTCGCTCGGAATGTAAGAAATCTTTAAGTAATTATAATTGAAAATTTTATCGATAAGTTGAGATTAGAATGAAATAAGATATTTAGAATTTAAATGAAACTTTACTGTAAAGTTTAATAAGATTTATTAATTTATTCTAAATTTTGAAATTCAATGAAGGGAAATCGTTCAGAAATAATATTCCTTATGAGAATTAAATTCAAATGCTCATATTATCTATACGTAGCATATATAAAATACGCTTGTAAATAAATAGATTAACCAACGATTCAATTCACGATAAATGTATTATTTAAATAATATATGTATTAGTTAAATAATATCTATAGATTTATTTTTCTTATGAGCACTAAAATCGAGGGTATTTCTCCATCTAAAGTGGCAACATTTTAGTCATCTATAATTATTTAATAATAATTTAAAACGTGCTCAGTAATTAACTATAAGCTAGGAATTTAATTGGAATCATTTTGAAAGGTAATAGCTTGAACAGTGTTTGATAGGTTGTTCTACGCTAAGTATTTACCTAAAATAATTTTGTATTTTGCCCTAGTGTAGAATCGGAGATTCTGGGAAAAAAAGGTACCGGAGAAAAAGGCACCTGGAAAAAAAGGTCCCGGAAAAAAAGGTCCCCGGAAAAAAAGGTTCCCGGGAAAAAAGGTTCCTGTGTTGGGAAAATTCTGTAGGGGAAAATATTTGAAATGAGAAGATTAGATTGAAGCGCTTTTTGCTGTTCCGTGCATGTTTTTTTTGGGTGTGTGTGCGTGTGTGTGTTGCGCGTTTTTAAAGTCAATAAACATCCAACACATAAATCCTCCCAACATTCCCGATTGGCTACTTTAAGTCTCACATTAGCAACTTCTTCACAAAATATAATTTAAAATTGAAAATAACACATTTTTCACTTAAAAAAATTACAAAAAAAAAAGTAAAACATTATTGAAAAATTTAAATAGTATCTTTCCGCTTTAAAAAATAATCAAAGAAAAATAAGTAAATGAAATAAAATTTTTAAAAAAAAGCGTAATACAACCAGCCTATAAGTCCCCCCCCCTACCCTTTTCCTTACCTCAATGATCTAATCTGAATTATAACAAATAAAAAGAATATTCATTGAAACAGCGATAAGCATTCATGCTGCCTAGAAAGCAAGAGGGGAAATATTCCTACAGATTTTTCCTATAGAGGTACCTTTTTTTCCGGGACCTTTTTTTCCAGGGACCCTTTTTTCCGTACCTTTTTTTCCAGGGACCTTTTTTATCGGGACGTTTTCTTCCGTCTACCGAATCGGGATCCCTTTGATTTGGTGATAACTCTCTTTCAGTTTTACAGAAATCTCATTTCTGATAAACTTTATGGTCTTTGTTTTCAATGACGTCACCATCGGGTAACCGCAACTTTTGTTTACATTTATGTGATTAGTCCTTGCTTTATTTATGTATATATTCGTTTATTTTCAAATCACCAAAAATGAAGGAGGAGATTGCTTGTTAACCGTTACCTTTTATTTTTATAGAAATAAAAACTTAGTTACTGGAATCTATAAAAGTTGCTAAATTCTACTGTGGAACTATGAGTTAGTAGTGGTTAGTAATTTTGCTTAGTAAACTACTGGTTAGTAATTTTTTACCAAGCAAGATATTAGCAAGATTTTTATGATAATTAACAAAACTCAAAAGCAAACTTGATTATTCTGAGTTGAGAAGTTTTTTCTGAATTTATCAAAACCATTATTTTGTCATAGCCAGTTATACATTGGACTTTCTAAAGAGAGTCGGTGATTATTGTGTCTCCAACTTCAGAATTATAACAAAATGGACACACGAAGAGATATTAAATCTGTAGAACATATAGGAAATGTATTGAGTAATGCTGATCTTTCATATATTTTTCGTTCTCATGTAAATATTTTAACCCTCCTATTTCATTACCCAATTGAAGTTTAAATTTTATCTTTATAATTAACACACATAATTTTGATTCTCATCTCTTAATATTTAAACATATTTTTGCTGTGCATTAAGCTTGGTTGTAATTAAAATTTATAATGTTGTTCAAGATAATTGTAGAAGTTTCCCAAGCTGGTTAGATACGGCTAGATATTTATTATCATCATTGTATTATGTATTTGAAAAACAACCGAATTTTTAAATACAAGATAGGTAGGGTATATTATATTTTAAAAAAAAGGGGGAAAATAAAAACATAATCAAAAGCTGGACGAATAAGTATCAAAGTCTATCTCAGAAACACCAAGAGAAATTTATAACGTTGTTTCGATGTACATGAAACTAAAGTGAACGGTGCCATTTTAAGTTCGATAATGAAGGTAGATTGTGGAATATAATATGAGTTTTAGTTAGTGTCTAACGAGAAACATTTGGCATATGAAAATAGTTTCAAATTATAACATTTTCAGCAACTCTTTTTAATACTCTTAAAATTATACCAGTACATGTAGTGTAAATTGTAGAACTCTGATAAAATGGAAGAAATAAATTACCATAATTCTAAGTTTGAGAAAAAAATTCTAGAACATGAAAAATATTTGTACTACTTCCATTCAAACTTAAAAAGCCATAAGCCTGCCAAGCTTTTCATACGTTGTAATAACGATTGAAGGGACAGGATTTTTACGATTAATAAGCGTTATGAAGGTGCGCTTTATTCCCACATCCACATATCTGATGTGTCAAACATAAAATGAAGAAAAAAATATTAAAATATCTCTAATTAGATTTTATCTAATTAGACACCTTCTTTGATACATTGCTTATGTGTAGATAGTTGTCAACCATTAAGTTTTGTATTAAGAAATGTATTTAGAGGATGATATTAATTTTACTATTTTATTAATCACAAAATTTAACGTTTTTGATGGTTTGCACACAGTTTAACAAATTAATTTCATTATTATCACTTTCAGGCAAATTATATCTTAAATTATTCTTACATATCAGAAGCACTGATTTCAATTAAACAAACTTCAAGTAGTGTTACGATGTAAAATTTTTGTTTATTATTTAGTGTTTTCCTTCATTGAAAAATTGTTAAATTTGCTTTCAGGAATCATATGATTTAAATCTTTTAAATGACTAAGGCATGTAGAAAAATTTACAGGGAATGCGATGGAATTAAAATTATATATTTAATAACAGAACTTAGCTGCTAACCTTGTAGAAAGAAGTACTGTACGGGCCCTCTGCTGGAATGATACTACAGAGTTGGAATTTCAAAGTCTATAAAAAAAATTTTTATTTATGATCTTAACTCAATTTTTTTTAATTTTAATTTGGTTGAAAATCATAGTTTAAGAGAAAAAAAAGTAAGAAAAAGAAAGAATAGATGTTGCCAGTTATAAATCTCAACTATTAAATAAAATTTTTAAAAATATAAGGTAATCAAAAGAGATTAAAAATCGCTTTCAATAAGATTTGTTTTATAATATAAGCACGTAAGAGGTAACCACGGGAAAGGTGAGCATAGTGAGCAGTTGGCAAAATCTCTCAGCAGTTTAAAAAACATAACAACGTAAAATTTTTAAATATAATATTTAATCCAACATAGAATAATAATTTTCACATTTTTATTTCAATAAATTTTTTTATTATTGCATTTACTTATTTTTCTTCCATAGTGTAATTCGCAGAAATTAAGTAGTTTTGAAGTTGAAATTGATTTTGTAGTTTTACTTCCGTAAGAGAGAGAGATTGAGAGAGAGCGTTGTTCGCTAAGTCCTGACATTCATTTCTTTTATCTGATATTAAAAGAAAAATATCGGGTTTTATCAAAAATTATAACAATCCTATCATGAAATTTTTAAATGATAAATTAAAGGATCATCATCCTAACTGCTTATGTATAAAACTGTTAGGTTGCATATTAACTTCGATTTCATTTTCAAATTATTACAACCCATTTGCAACATTTTTGGATTAAAAAACTCGATTACAAATAGTATTTAGATATCAGTATGAGGAAACACTAATTAATCTGTACTAGTTATTTTTTAATTACAACAGTGATTTTAAATTTTTTCTATATTGATTTCAAGCTATTATGAAATGTTCATTGCTCCTTAAACAAAATTATACTTGGAACATAACTTTCAGTTCTTGACAAATAATTGTGACAAAAATAGTGTCTTTTTTATTTTTTGCTATAAAATTTGTTTTTATTATAATAAAGTAGATCAAATCATACACTTTTTCTCGAGTTAACGTTTGACCTTTGTAAATATAGTGTTAAGTATGAACAGTGTTCCAAAATATGTCCTAATATTTTCTTTGGCCCACTTCGAGGTCTGATAGTGTCTAATTGAAATAAAAATAATTATTCTCTAAGAAGAACAGAAAACTGTGTGAACTCTCTCTCACTCCAAAAATAAATTGATTTACAATAATTAACTGTACAAAATTTTAAAAGAAGTAAATAAAAAAACAAAAATTATGAGGAAATATATTGTATTTTTAAAAAGAAAAAATTAAAAGGAATACCCACTAACAATGAAGAAAATTTTCATTTAAAAAAATTGCTGTTCTATTTGGTTTGCAATAAACATTATAGGCATATAAGTTCATCAAATTCTAAGGTAATTTAAGATCGAATTTATACTTTAACTAAGGATTTAAAAATTATAAAACCTAATTAATAATTAATCGAAAATGAAGTATAAGTCGGAAAATAAATATTTGTGAACACAATTTATTTATTTATGTTTTTCAATTTGTGTTAAAGAATTTGCTTTTGCCTGGATATTATTTAAAAGCAAAATGCTGTATTTATAAACAGTAACAGCTTATAAAATTATAGATCAAGGGTGACCAGGCTCATTTATAGTCGAGTCATTTTCCAAAATTTGAAGTTTTTGCAATTAAATACGTATTTAAAAGGTTGACAAAAAAGGTATTGAAATTTTTTTTACAGAAATTATATTTATTGAAAACAGATAAATAAAAG
Organism: Parasteatoda tepidariorum; assembly: GCF_043381705.1. Taxonomy (NCBI): domain Eukaryota; kingdom Metazoa; phylum Arthropoda; class Arachnida; order Araneae; family Theridiidae; genus Parasteatoda; species Parasteatoda tepidariorum. The sequence continues at coordinate 22,498,161 of NC_092204.1, forward strand.
TACAAAATATGTGCATTGAATTTAAATTTTAAAAATTAAACACATTAATTTTACTTCTCTTGATAATTCTTCAAAATTTTTGTGAATAATTGGTGACAGCATTTCTCAGTAAATCTTTGAGATGCTGGTGACTTACTACTGGTCGATGTTTGGATTTCACGAATTTTGAAGTGTAATAAAATAATTACGGACGATTACGCCACTGTTTATGTTCGTTCGCGCAGTTTTCGATGACTCATATCATTCTTAACTTGAGTGGAAAAAAATTTGTTGAAACGTTGAACACTTAGTCTTTCAAATTTGTTGTCAGTAATTTAAAACACATTTTGAATCACATAAAGAACGATAATAATTTTTTTAAATGTAATAGCAGAAAAATGAAAAGGGTACTCTGGTACACTGATCGTAAGCCAGAAATAATCCATCAAAGAAGCGCATGTAGCTCGCGAGCAGCAGGTTGCCCCCGTCCCCTGTTATATGTATAAACAAACGGAGAGACAAAAGAGAACAGAGAGGTAAATAAACGCTATGATTTGCGAATATTTCATTATGAAGTTAAATTCACGTTTAATTTTTATATTAACGATAATTTTGAGCACGGTCGATAATTGATCATAATTGAACTGTATTAAGAAAGTTATAAGCTGTCATTATGTGTTATTCAATGGAATAAAAGATATTGAGATTATTAATTGGTGTTTCAAATTAAAAATTAAACTAAGAACTTTTAATATGAACAGTTATTCTGAATAGCTTTCTTCGGACCCATTTTTTTTTCTCTTCCTTCTGCGCATGCTTAGACGCAATATATTTTAAAAACTATAAATCTTCAAAGGAGATTATTGTAAGTAACATTCTTATGAAGGAGGTCATCATTATTTTAAGAGAAAAAAAGGGGACATTTTCTACGAATTGTTACTCCATCTATATGTGGCTCCACTTCGCTAGTTTTGTTCAACATAGGAAATTATTTTACAGCAGTTTATGTTGAATGGAAAAAAGTGCACTGTCGAATCTAGGTTTGTGCCGAACGGGTACGAGTTAAACGGGTGTATCCGAAATAGGTAGGTGGTTCTAATAACAGCAATCATTCTAATTACAAAAGCTAAATAAACTGGATTAGATAATTATAATTTTGTTAATAATAATTATACTTTTCATTGTTTAGAATGGGATCGATGACATTTTTTGATCAGACCTCTCATAAATATAAGTTTGTCATCCTTATAAAAATAAATAATTATTTCATAATAATAATCCCGAAATATTTATTTCATTTCGGAAATTTTTCAAAAAATATTAATTAAAGGTCGTGGCTATAGAGCACTGAATTTTTTTTTCTGTATGGAACAATAATAACTCAATTTTAAAACGTGTAAAAAACTCTTTAAAGAAACTTTTTTTTTATATCAAAAACTTCTTGGAAGATAAATAAATTTAGACGTCATCAAATATTGTATCCAATCCAAGGAGTGTAGAGTAATAAATTGATTCGATGCAAAAGACTTAAATAATCTTCATAGAATATTAATTTTTAACATCTACCGAGAAAAGTCAAGCCCCGAAAAACTATTGTGAAAGAAAACACCTTTTATCTTGTGTTAACAACGAAGCCCCTATAATCCAGTTTCTCCTCTAGACCAGGACAACTTATCTCAGTTTTTTATTACTTTAGTCAATGATGGAGCAAAAAGAAACAGAAAAAATTGCAACTTGAAGTCTATTTATAGANTATACACACACTAATGAAAAACTTACTGAAAGTGAAATATTTTATTTGCCTCTTCTGAATAGTCATATTGTATAGTTTGCTTGGATAGTTATATTTTGAAGAACAATTTCGAGTTAAAATACTTATTTTGAGTATTTAGAGTAGGCTGCTTTTGCCCACAAATTACACACGGAATGACGAAATCTTGTACTTTGCGAAATGTGGAGCTGTCATATACAGGAACGCTTGAATAACAAGTTTCGAAATCCTAACAAGTTCTTACAAGAAAAAAAAAATGAAAATGTGCAATACCTTTTGCTGTCATAGATAACAGTAAATGTTGATTTTAATGGTAAGTTGACGAGAAGAGAAATAAGGGGACATAACAGATGTGTAGTCAACATAAGGATTATTATTTCGCATTGCCTGGCATGAATTCTGGAAAAAGTAGAGAAACTTTTCCTTTGTTAAGGTGAAGTTAACTTAGCGGGAGTTCACCACATACTGCTTTTTAAAAATAAATGGTTAAAATTGTGAGAAGGAAGCGATGATCTTTTTTCGCTTTTTGGTGTAGATGCCAGAAATGAATTAAAATGTCTCCTATTTAAAGATTTTTTCGTATACTATTACACAGTTTATCAGCAGAAAAATGCATTCTCCCAAAGAAGAGCGAATGGTAAATAACTTTTACGCTTTATAAACATACAATCACTAAATAGAATGCCGACCGGCCTGTATAGGGGGTAGGAAACTGTACTTGCATCAGAAAGTTCCTGGGTTCGAATCCCGGACAAGGCATGGATGTTTCTTTCTCTCTCTCTGTGTTCTATGTCCTTTCTCCTTCGTGTGTGAATGTGACCAGCTCTATAAACGAGTTGCGGTTGTGTGAATGTCGTGGCAGAAGTCGAATTCCTGGCCATAGACGTCCCCAGGACAGCACCAGGAANAAAAAAAAAAAGAATAGAACAACAAGAAGACGCTAGTACACCAGCCTTCATGCGAAATATTGGCTGCAGAAAAGCGAAAAAGAATGAAAAACAAAAAACGATTTAGCATTTTAAACATACTAAAATTTTACATTACTAAAAGTATTATTTTTTGCAGCTATTTGTAGAATTATTCTTTTGTTTTCCTTTTCACTAAGTCACGTTTTCATAATTCTGCATCTACCTTAGCGAAAACATTTTATTAAATGAAAAATATTGTTTTTCATAAAAGCTACTTAGAATGCTCTTGAAAAAAATCTCCTAAAATATTCAAGGCACCATTATAAAAAACTATATAAATCTAAAGAAAAGAATACTGTCACAAGTATATCCTTATATTGCCCTCACAATTTTCAATTTATCCGTGTACTGTATTTTCCATATAAATGTAAATAGATATTTCAAACAAACTAAAAGCAAAAGAAGCAATCAAGAATAAACAATCAAATTGAAATAAACAAACAAAAAATAAGTGCACACAGATTACATCGTTTATTGACATGCCGAAGAAATATAAACAGTGAAGCTTGCAACATTGAAAATAATATCGTAAAGAAGTTCATAGGAGACATTAATATTTCGAAATCATAATCAAAATAATCAAGTCTTTCTTTCATGAAATACTTTGAAAAAAAATGATTCCTTGATTCATTCTATCTTGTAAAAATCTCTCAAAAGTAAATACTTCTGGACATGTTTGGGAATGCCTAGTTCCTCCACTCCTTCGGGCAACTTAAAGTTGACTCTTAATCGGTTTCTGATGAAGCATCTTGAAAGGTGCTTAAGAGATCTTGGACGCCTTACAGAAGTTCCTTCATAATTCACTAGATTGCAGTACCATTGCCATATGTTGTTCACCTTCTGATAACGTATAAGATCGATCTCTTCAAAAAGCCTAAAAACATCGGTCGACGTCAAAAGTGGATCTGGGATGGAGCTCCAGAGCACTCGCACGGCCATTTCGAGCTCTGCTGATTTATAGGGGATGCAATTGAACCTCATATATACATTCAGAAGCTGAAGTGCACGGAAGTTGAGAGGATCTCTAGAAATAACATTCCAATTTCTCATCCACGTAGCGTAGTCTTCATAATTTAAAAACCTTAAAAAGTAAAAAGAAAGAAAATTTTAATTAAAAAGAGTCCAATTCAATTTTTTAAACGCGTGAAAGAAACGTTACTCTGATTCAATACAGTTTAAAATTGATCGTCAACACGAAATTACAGTTGGTTCTGTTTCAAGGAGATCTGAATTCATAACCGAAGTAAGAATAGTCAAAATGGAAAGGAAACGCTAAGCTATTTGTTTCGGTAATAGAGCCTCCAATTCGCCTAGCATTTCTAGAGATAGAAAATAATGCATTTTGAATATACCCGTGATTTAAATCATTTGATTTTTTTTAAATTAATTACAAGTTTAAATCAGCTGAGACGTAAAAAACAAAAATTAACCAAACGTAATTTTTGTAACATATAATACTAATATATGTACTTACAAAGAAAGATTAATTTAGTTTCAAAATATTTTTGTACAATATAATTAATAAATACATTCTCAAAAATGTGATTTTTCAAAAATGTGATTTTTCATTGATAATGAATGTTTTTTATGGAAGCTATTGTTTTATTACGAAATAATAAAAGGCATATGCATTGAAATTACCAGATTAACTTTCTCATTATTTCTATAAAATGTGTATTGATTTAAATCAAATGTGAATTTTTCAAATCAAATAAATCAATAATTTAAGAAAATTTTAAAAAAATATATAATGATTGAAAAAAATGTATTTTAAACACAAAGCATTTTTCTTTAATAAAATTAATAAATACATTCTTCAGGGGGCAATTTCTTTAAATCTGATATTATTGATAATAAGGATATTTTATTTGGAAATATCGTAGGGGATATGCATGTTATTTATTATGTTTTAAAATAGAGTAAATGTGAATAAGAGTGATATGAGACTTTTAAATTGTAATTCTCCTTTAATACATTTAAAATACTTGATTTTCTGGCTAAAAACATACATCAATTATGCCCATATAGTTTTTTGCTAATTAAAATTCAGTGCTTTTATATCTTATGAAATATGAAGGTAATGAGTATCAAGACTTGCTCAATTCAGAGTGACTTAATTTTTTTTCAGTTATGTTTTCGTATCTAAACTAGTTTTTTCTTCATTATTTATGTGATTGACAAATTGTTTGGCAATTCTTAACAATCATCAGCAAGTTGAACTTAAAAAATATAACTATGATTTTACTTAACCCAGTGATTAGTAAACAATAATATTACAATTATTTTATCCATTATAATAATAACTATTTTAATTAAATTTCTTTTAAACACTATTAAGTCTTATTAAAATCTTTAATCAGATGCTGTAAATGATGAAAGTAAAAAAAAAATTTAAAAAATCGGATTTAAATAAGAAAAATCTAATTTAAACCAAATAGATACGATTTTGTGATTAAAAAAAAAGAAATCATGTATTTTGCCAACAGCTGCTTCTGGGCAGAGCTGTAGTAATAAACATCTTCAAGAGCTGTAGTAATAAACATCTCATCAAGAATCTCCTAATAGAACTGGCAAAAAGGAATAAAATCATTCTTATTTGGGTACCAGGGCATATGGGAATTGATGGTAATGAAAGAGCTGATGAACTCGCAAAACAGGGATCCTCTTTCAATCCAATAGGAACGGAACCCTTCTGTGGAATCAATATGAAGACTACAAAGAAGGCTGTCCTAAAATGGGAAAAACAGGAGATGAACAAAGTTTGGCGCAATTCTCCTGGACAAAAACATGCTAAAAGCATGATCAGCAGCCCTTCTGCAAAAATTGCTTCTGAAATTCTTAGGCTCCCAAGATTGAAGATTCAAACAATTGTAGGCTTCATCACTGGGCATTATCATTTCAGGAAACATCTACATAGATTGGGACTTTTCGAACAAGAACCAATATGTCGGAAATGCCGTGAAGAGGTAGAATCAGCACATCACATCCTATACGAATGTGATGCCCTCGCCCTTACGCGCCTCACTACCTTAGGCAATCCATATCCTAAAGAGCTTCACCTTAATTCCATTAAGGGACTGTCAGACTATATTAATAAAGTAGGCGACCCGAGACAATGGAACTAGGAAAAATTGGGCTTGGAGTATGGTACAAAATGCAACATGTGCAGAGGTGCCACATATCTGACAAGCTCAAGCAAGAAGAAGAAGAAGAAGAAGAATAAACATCTTAGTAGATGAAAGGTAAGAGTTCCAACATTTTCAATGCCCATTTTTTTAAAAAAAATAATGAGCAGAAGTGTGGTTAATACAGATTGGTTAATATTGGTTCAAAATTCTATAAAATGTAACCTCTTTAAAATAAGATTTTTGCAAATTAATTTAAATTTAATATTGCACCCAGAATTTTTATATATTTATTTACCAACTTAAGGCGACAAGAGGGCATCACATGTTCTTTTGTTTGTTTTTTAACTTTTTAACCAATACTCTCTACAAAATCGCAGTTCGGACCGATTTTCAAATTTTAAAATCCCGTTGTCACATTAAAATGAACAAAATAATTTGTTTCATTGCTTAAATATAATTTGAATTTTAAATAAATTACAAAGTAAAAAAAAATTTTAACACATGAGAAATTACTATTAAATGAAAATTGCATAATTAAGCAAAAAATGAAGGAGCATTAATTTGCACCCCCTCCACTGCATACTTGCGTTAGGCGAATATGATTAGCGAGTCCACGATTTTATAAGAAAATGTTTTACAGTTTGATTAAAGTAAAAGGAATGGACTTGAAGGTTGTTTGGAGCGATGTACAACAACTTCGCTTAAAATATTTAAAAGTAGCAATTTGCTTTCGTTATGTGGAATAAGAGTTTTTATTTTAGTTAAATTTTGAAACATCTTTCTAGTGTCAATCATGTGTGCGATATTTTCTGAGCCATAAAACACATTCTTTACACAATATTTTAAAAATCTTTGATATAAAATGTAAAATAAAACAGCTCCCTTTAAAAAAATATCAAATAAAGCTAAACTGTTTGTATATTCAGTGAAATAAAACTGAAGAACTGTTAAAAAAAACCTGTCTCTGGGGTGAATTTAAAAATTATTTACAAGAGCGCATTGTTTTGATACATAGTTTAAGAAAAGTATTATAGATAAGATAAAAATCTTTAATAACGTTAAAATATTTTGCAAGATCCATTAATTTATTTATGAAAATTATTTGCTGGATAAGCCCAAACTGGATAAGAAAACCTAAAACAGAACTTCTACAACAAATCTACGAAAAAATAAATAAATAAATAAATAACTAAGGAGTAGAAAAATAAAAAAAATATGATTTAGAAAATCAGAAAACTATCAATTTTTTTTAATAGAGATAAAAATTATTACTTTAAATTAAAAGAAATAGACAAAAGAAGCTTAAAAATGAATCTCGTGAAACCATGAAAAAGTGCTCTCTAATGCCAGAATGACGCCAAGCACTAAATGTGAAGCGCTTGATTTAGCTAAGGAAAATTACACAGCGATTGAGACTGCTAATAAAGGATATCAAAAAGAGAGTTGAAAATGAAAAATAAGCAAATAAAAACGATAAATTAATTAATTTTACATGTTCAAAATCAAAAATATTTTCTGAATTAAAAAAGATAGTTGAAGGAACTACAAAGGGTAAGAAAGAACAACTATGACGCATCTCTAGAGGTAATGCAAGATAGTGGGACGAAAAATAAAAAATAAAGATAAATAAAGACAAATATTGACAGAGAATTCAAATTTTTTTTTTTGACAAAATAATTTTATTCGATTTTGAATTGAATGAAGTTGGTAACGAAACGATAAAGAGGAATAAAAATATAAAATACATTTATACGAAATAGAAAACATGTAAATGTAAAAATATGTATAGAGAGATAGAAAGCACGCAATATGTAAACAGAAAATATGTAAAACTGAAACAGAAAGACGAGCGAAAATAAAAAACATGTTAATAAGAAAAGCTAAAGAAGGAATCTTCACACCACATCTACGAAGAAAAACATGTAAAAACAAAACAGAAAATTTAGCAACTAAAAAATAGTAATCAATGCAAAAAAAGGAAAAGTTGTAGTTGTTGTTAATTTACGTCGCACTAGAGCTGCACAATGGGCTATTGGCGACGGTCTGGGAAACATCCCGGGGAATGATCCGAAGACATGCCATCACAATTCTGATCCTCCGCGGAAGGTTCACACCCGCTTCGGTAGCCCGACGACCTGCGTGCGAAGTCGAGCACTTTACGGTAGCACAGTTTAACGAGGACCAATACCGCATACCCTCGGTCCCTACGCAGACTGATCCAAGTGGTCACCCACCCGCACACTGACCGCAGCCAGTGATGCTTGACTTCGGTGATCTGCTGGGAACCGTGTCTTAACGATCAGTCCACTGCAAGCAATCGGTAAAATTTAATGAATAAATTATATTATTTACAATTGTTGTTTTTAAATACACCAAAGAGGTAGAAGAAAAAAAAAAAGCATAAAAAAGAACCTTTGTAAAACATAAATGCAAAAAAAAAGAAAAAACTTGAATTTTTTTGATAAAATTATAACCTTGAATTAATACGAATGGGTAAAATAAAGAGAAGGAAAAAATAATCTTTATAATACGCCTATTAAGTAAAAACAAATATCGAATATAATGAATTTTGTATGATAAATATGTAAAATAAAATATGTAAAGAGAATATGTAAAAAAAAATGAATAAATGAAATTAAGGCAAGAAATAAAAAAACATCCGAAAATAAGGAACTTTGTCAAATAAAGTACATCATTTTGCTCAAATAGGAATGAGTGAAAAATTATAAAGAATTATGTGTCTGCAGTCAATTACAGCCTTGTTACAGAATATTAGAGATAGCAATGAATTAGAGATAGCAATGATAATGAACTAAGCTTCTAAGTTCAATGATAATGAACTAAGATTAATGAGAAGTTATAGCAATTAAAACAAAAACTTATAAAAATTATTATTAATTTCAGAGCAAAGCATGTATTTTTAAATGTAAGAATATTTGTCTCATTAGTTTGCTTGAAATGGAAGTAACTGCATATCCTATAAATTCCATGCATATCCTTAATCAAGGTCATAGGAATCAAGGTATTGTACCACTTATTTCATATGCTTCAGGATCTTGAGGAAACTCTTTGAGAAAGAAGATAAATATTAGAATCCTTAGAAGAACTCAAAGAAGATTGCTTCTACGTATTATTCGGGGATATAGAACTGTTAGTTATGATGCGGTCTTTGTTATCGCTGGTCTTCCGCCTATTGATTTAATTATCTTAAATAATCTTCAATTAAAGGAGAAGATAAAAGACAACGATTGTCTAACCCTGGACGGGAAGCTTCCTATTTCATGTTTGCCCCACCCAACATGCAGGAAACTTGTTATAATTATTCCTTATGTAAATAATGTTTTTCAGGAATATAAAACCATCTGCTTTACGGATGGTAGTAAGCTTGATGGAAGGGTTGTTCTTGCTTTTGTAATTTACGAAAATGGAACAGAGAAGGTTACTGCCAAGCACCGACTACATAATGAATGTACTGTTTTCCAGGCTGAACTTTTGTGTATAAACCTGGTTGTTAAGTGGATACAAAATTCTTTTAGTGAAAACCAAATTTTTAAATATCTCATTTGTACAGATTCTCTTTCTTCACTTTTTCTTTTGCGTGACACGACTACTACTGAGTAGCTTGTGGTGGAAATTCACTCGATTTTGAACGCTCTTGAAAACGTAACTATTCATTTTTCTTACGTTCGTGACCATAGCGGTATTTTGGGCAATGAAAGAGCAGACCAATTGGCTAGGGAAACTACATGTGGTGAAATAGTCTTAAGGGTGTCTGTTCCAGCTTCTCACTGGAAGCGCATCGCTAGCGATAAAATCATTGCGGACTGTAATGCTGAATTTCTTGCTTCACCTCGGTCGCTTTGGACGAAAAGGCTCTTTCCATCCATTTTTCACTGTTTGCAATGTAAATTCTTTGCAACTGATTTTAAATTTACTCAAATTTCAGCAAACCATGCAAATTTTAAGAGATATTTATTTCGTTTCCATCTGCAGACCAGTGGAATTTGTGCTTGCGGTGATGCTGATGAAGATGCTGAACATATTATTCTTCATTGTAGTCAGTATGNTTTAGTGAAAACCAAATTTTTAAATATCTCATTTGTACAGATTCTCTTTCTTCACTTTTTCTTTTGCGTGACACGACTTCTACTGAGAAGCTTGTGGTGGAAATTCACTCGATTTTGAACGCTCTTGAAAACGTAACTATTCATTTTTCTTACGTTCGTGGCCATAGCGGTATTTTGGGCAATGAAAGAGCAGACCAATTGGCTAGGGAAGCTACGTGTGGTGAAATAGACTTAAGGGTGTCTGTTCCAGCTTCTCACTGGAAGCGCATCGCTAGAGATAAAATCATTGCGGACTGGAATGCAGAATTTCTTGCTTCGCCTCGGTCGCTCTGGACGAAAAGGTTCTTTCCATCCATTTTTCACCGTTTGCAATGTAAATTCTTTGCAACTGATTTTAAATTGACCCAAATTTTAACAAACCATGGAAATTTTAAGAGATATTTATTTCGTTTCCATCTGCAGACCAGTGGAATTTGTGCTTGCGGTGATGCTGATGAAGATGCTGAACATATTCTTCTTCGTTGTAGTCAGTATGCGAGTGCCCGAATCAATTTAAAGACTGATTTGAGACGTCTTTCTATTTGTTGGCCACCTGTCTTTTCTGATAAGACAGGTGGCCAACAGTTGGTCAAAAGTATTGAAAGTCTTGCGGCCTTGCGGAATTTTGATTTTAATGTAAATTTTTCTTATTTTTGTTTTCTACTTACAGCTGTAATCCTCATGCTATACTTTGTGGTGCATGAGGAGTTTCAAGTCGATTAAATAAAAAAAAATAAAACAATCCTTAAAATTACTCATTTGCACCCTAATGTTATGGTGGGAGCGTTTTCTAGTTTAATTATAAGGAATTCAGGGCAATTAGACAGTTTTTGATGCTTAAAAAATCTTTACCTATATTCAAGGATATAACCTTTTATAGGAAACAAAACAGTCGTAACTTTTTATATTTACTTACATGAAATTTCTAAAATATCTTTTAAAATGTTTGCAGCTGTAAAAATGTTAAGTCATAGGATAACATTTCGATTACGATAGGTATAATTTTAAAAAAAGGGTAAAAGTCAAAACAGGTTAAAAAATTTAAACAGAAAAGTAACTGAAATAAAAACTTACTTTACAAGGAAGAGCCACAGATATACTGGGTGAATTGCTTTTGATGATCCGTTAGAGGCTCCTGCTTCTGTTATTCTGATGAATGCTTCGGGATTTCTTAAAAGACTACCGTGAGAAAAGCCTTTTTCTTCTGGAAGTTTTTCCTTGAACATAGACCAGAGATCCAATTTAAGTTCCTTGATCACTTTTAAGACAATATCAATAGTCCCGACTTTATTAAATATCACATTATAATAAATATGATCCAATATGCCATTAAATATAGTATCTGTAATGTTATTAGCTTTAGCACTATATGCAAGAAGAAAGCGTTTTTCGTCAACGTTAAAATATTCCGCCATTGCTCGAACTGTGATAGGTAATTTTACGACACAGTATAGCCTGGTAAAACTTCCAGTTAGTAATAGATTCAATATTATTAAACCAGCTGCACCCTTATGCCTGCTAGTACGCATTCGCATTGTACATTTTGAACAGGCCAATAGGATAGAACGTCATACGCACGTCATATGTTCACATGTCATATGTCCTATGAATGGTGTTACCTTTTCTAAAGATTAGGAGACTCCTCCCTCAGTCAGCTTGAATTACCACCAACGTGGTTTGTACTTTTTTTTCCCTAAATTTTCAAAAAAGGAATATGAATAAAAAACAAAAAATAAATAAGAAAAATAAAAAAGAAAAGAAAGAGACTGTTTATTTTCTTCCTAAAACACAAAACTCCAAGATTACTGTGATTATGATTAATCATAGCGAAACTGAAGGTTACATAGTTTTGTAAACTAATTAACCGCACTTGAAAAAAAATATTTAAGCCAAGAAATTCAAAATTTGTGACACAATAACCTAATGAGTCTTTGACATATATCGGTAAGTATTTTTCGTTTAAAAGCTAATTTTATAAAAAAAAAATTTTAACTTTAATGTTAGATTTAATTAGGCAATAATTTTTTAAAAAAAATTTTATTGGAATAATCGTATAACAATAAAAAGCTAATTTCTCAATAAAAATGATATGAATATGGGACAAAATTCAGTTAAATATACTGACCTTAAAAAACTAAATTGAAAAATATTTTGGGATTAAAAATACACTGAAGGTATATGTTATAACTTTGAAATACGGAATATGCTAAGGAACTCTCCTTTCACAAGAATATTTACATATCAAATTTATGGGTTCTGAAGGATTAACTTCTTTTAAAACAGATTTTGCACGTTTTAATAAAAATTCTGTTTTTCAGAGACTTTCTGCATTGGTGTGATTTTATATTTTATCAGAAAAAACAAAGTGAAAAATGACTGGTTGCATACTTAATAAGTCGCTACTATTTTTAATGAATAATTAAGTGGCGAGTGGTTAGTTTCAGACTAACATGCCACAACCACACATTCGCCATAACCACACATTTTGCCATAATTACGTGAAAATATATTAAATGTTTATTTAAAGATAAAACATACTTGACCAATTTTAATAAAGCAATGCTTTACTTTAATAAGAATTTGGTAACTCTCAAAAAAAATTTTATTGACACAACATTCCTTTCTTAATATTTCAATATTATATTATTCTATGTTTATATATTATAAAAAATTACTCTGTTATTTTTTTCTAACTTAAATCACTACATTTTAGTTGCTATAAATGGTTCAGCATAGACCCTCTGATGAAAATAAAAATAACATGTGGCTTATGGAATAAAAACATGTACATCTGTATTATACATCTGTCATTATTATAGGAGGTTCGCTGTTCCATAAGAGCGCACACTGCATCTCTTACTGAGAAATTAGATTGTAATTATTATATGAATTTTATTTTAAGTTAAGAAGAGAAGTTTTATTTTTTGAAAGCACCAAACCACATACACTTTACTTTTCTTATTGACAACTGCTCGGCAAGGATTAAATATTAATAAATAAGTAAATAATTGGATAAAAATCAAAGAAATTCTGATCTCACTTCAGATATGTAAATTGTTTATGTGAAAATAATCTTAGCTTTGAGCTTATGCTTTTAATTAATTAATTTCTTAAATCATATTTAAATTGCAATACATATACTTAATTGATTAAAAAGTAACGGTTGCTTAAACTGTTCAGTTTTTTCCTATTACCTATTACTAAAATAAAGAAATTATGTTAAAAAAAATAATTGTTTTGGTTTAGCATTAAAATTTGTTGAATATTCAAGTTCAATTTTGAATTATCAAATTTGAATTAATAACTTATCTGTGAATTTATTCATAGAAATCTCTGAATTTAATTATTGAATTTATTGCAATTTTTCTATAGCTTGATAGTTAATTTAATGCTTAGTTACTTTCTTCCTTATACTTAATTAGCATCTGAATATATAGACTACGAAAATCGCAATCGATCAAAATTGTAGGTCGCATAAGTTTCCATTTATTTATTTTGCAACTGATAAAAACACCGAACATTTTATAACCAAAAGGCTGCAGTTTACCTTACTACTAGAGATAAGGTGTCTAGTCTAAAGTATAAGCGTATAAAATGCTCTAAATACTCCAATTTTGGCTGAAACTAAACAGATATAGGTTAGCGTTAGTAACACGTAAAGAATAAGTTTTAAAAGAAAAAAAAAATTATTCTGCCTAAAAAGTACGTAATTAAGAATACGCCTACCCAGTAAAAAAAGGAAAATGTTTAGTATGAAGAAAAATTTTTGCTTGCTGCTTTGTTTAGTTCTGAACTTGAAAGGGCAGTTTTTGGTATTTCATGAAATCTCATGAAATATACAATATATATATCAAGATTACTGTGATTNTAATTACATGTTTTGCACGAGTTTATATCAAATATATATATATATATATATATATATTTGTCTCTCTTGAACAGTGATATTGTATAGTTTGCTTGAATAGTTGTATTTTAACATTATAATAATAATATAATATTGTTTAATAAAATTGTGTGATCTTGAATCTAAATAATATTTCAGAAAATTTTATAAACTCTATAAAAAATCATTGAGTTAATTGTATGCTATTATTAATAACTTTACTAAAATCTTCTCTGTTAATTTATACTTTTTACCATTGTTCAAATCCTATTCGGATAAATCTCTGCGAATTGGGCAAATCATGCTTTTCACTTTCTTTTTTAAATGCGTGTTAACCTCCTAAAATCATTAAAGTTTTGGAATTAAATATCTAACATATTAATTAAAAACTTCTTTAAATAACCCAGTATACCATTATTACCTCACGCGCATCCAATTTCGGACCCATAATCTTTATAGCTAACAAATCAAATGCGCTCAAATCAAACTCTCTCAGATTGGTTCCTCAGGCCGTACTCTACAATACCAGATTGGTTTGGATATAAGTTAGCCTTTAATAAGTAAAATGTATCTAAATTTTTAAAAAAAGAGTATTTCTACCTATCTTCAGTTATTATTTATAGAGAAAGGGAAACCCAGATATCTAAGAAACTGATGTAAAAGTTTATTTGAAAGAAAAGAGTGCTCCGTTTAAAAAATTACTTCCGTTAATCAAATTAAATAAAATATTAACGCGTTTTGATGAGCGAGTTTCTAATAGGCTTTTTATTAAATTAATTATTATATACAGATTTTAAATATTTATTCGATTTACAAAGAAATCATCTTTGAAAAGGTCGGAGTAACAATTTCAATCTTCTATGTATACGTCAATGTTAAATCTTTCTAATATCAACTAGAAATCATTTGTAATTTTTCCTAGTAAGAAGGCAAAAAAAATCGTAAAACTAATACCTTTTACTTATTGCTTTAACTCTCTATTTTTAAAAAGCGAGGTTCAGGATACCTAACTAAACTATCTCATTTTTAACAAGAGAAAAATTTGTTTATTTCAGACCATCATATATAAATCCTACCCTATCATTTTATCACATACAACTTATAATTAAAATCAACAGTATATTTTATCAGTGTTGCAAGAAGGTATTACACTCAATTTTTTTTTTCGCAAAATCCTGGTATGTTTTGGAAATATGTTACCAAATTCTTCTGTCGCCAAATTTTTCTGTCCTTTTCCTGCAGTGTTGTGCAATTTTATTCCGTCTACAATCTGTAGGCAAAATCATCTTCCCTCGAGATATATAAAATAACTGAAATCAGTTGTGAATTCTATATTCAATAAAGCCATCAAGCCGTTAAAAAACCATATACAATTGATTTGAGTGAGCTAATTGAACATTCATATATTTTATTCATAAGTAGTTCTCGGCATAGTTTTAAGTAATGTGATAAATGTGCAATTATAATAATGAAATTTAAAATGCCAGTACGTTATTAAGTATCCTCGTTACTAAAGTTTTTAAAATATAATTTTGAATGCAACATTGAATGGTGGCATTTCAAATTCACTAAAATTTTACATTACTAAAATATTACGCTTTGTAGCTATTTACAGGATTAATTTTTTTGTTTCTCTTTCACTAAGTCACGTTTTCATAATTCTGTATGAGCTTTTGCGTTGACTTTTCATTAAATTGTAAATTAAATACTGCTTCTCATAAATGCTGCTCTGAATGCTTTGAAAAAAGGATCAAAAAATAATCAAAGCACCACTATAAAATACTATGTAAATCTATACAAAAGAAAACTGCAAATTGTAAGAAACAAAAATATCACATTATCAAACATATGTCACAAGTATTAATACTTTTAATGTTATATTGTGCTATATTGTCCTCACAATTTTCAAATTATCCATGTACTGTATTTTCTATGTAAATGTAAATAGATACTTCAAGCAAACAAAAAATAAAAGAAGCAAATAACAGCAAGCGATTAAATTGAAGGATACAAACAAAGTATAATTACACATAGATTACATTGTTTATTTATATGCGGGAGAAATATTTCAACAGTGAAGCATGCAACATTTAAAATAATATCGTAAAGAAGTTTATAAGAAACATTAACATTTCGAAATCATAATTAAAATAATCAAGTCTTTTATTTATTTCGTGAAATACTTTGAAAAAATTGATTTCAAGATAAAGTATTCATTCTATCTTGTGGAAATCTCTCAGAAGTAAATACTTCTGGACAGGTTTGGGAATGCCCAGTTCCTCCACTCCTTCGGGCAACTTAAAGTTGTCTCCTAATTGGTTTCTGATGAAGCATCTTGAAAGGTGCTTCAGAGATCGTGGACGCCTGACAGAAGATTCTTCATAATTCACTAGATTGCAGTACCATTGCCATATGTTGTTTATCTCCTGATAATACATAGGATCGACCCCTTCAAAAAGCCTAAAAATATCAGTGAAGGTCAAAAGCGGATCTGGGATGGAGCTCCAGAGTACTCGCACGGCCATTTCGGTCTCTGCAGATTTACGGGTGATGTAAGTGAACCGCATATGAAGATTCAGAAACTGAAGCGCACGGAATTTGAGAGGATTTCTGGAAATATCATCCCAATTTTCTATCCACGTATTGTAGTTTAGAAAATTAAGAAACCTAAAAAGTAAAAAAAAAAAATTAATTAAAAAGACTCAAATTAAATTTTTTAAACGCGTGTAAGATGTGTTACTCTGTTTCAATACATTTTAAAAGTGATTTTCAACACGAAATTATAGCTGGTTCCGTTTTAAGGGGGATCTTAATTCAAAATAGAAGAAAGAATAGTCAAAATGGAAAGAAATTGCTAAGCTATTTTCCCAATTGTTTCAGCAGTAGATCCTCCAATTCACTTAATTTTTAAGATAGAAAATAATGCATTTTGAATATAACCGTGATCTTAATCATTTGATTTTTTTTAAATAAATTACAAGTTTAATTCAGCTGAAGCGTAAAAAACATAAACTTAAACAAACATAATTTTTTTAAAATTTAACAATAATATACTTAATAAAAAATATTATTAATTTAAGTTTAAAATGTTTCAATATAATACAATTAATAAATATATTCTTAAAGGTGTGATTTTTTAAATGTCAGATGCCATTGATAATGAATGATTTTTATGGAAGCCATCGTTTTTATTACGAAATAATAAAAGGCACATGCAATGAAATTACAACAATAATAATTTCATTATTTCAATAAAATGTGCATTGATTTAAATAAAATGGGTTTTTTTTTTAAAACAAATGAATAATTTAAACAAATTGAAAAACAAATTGATTAAAAAAATTATTTTAAACACAAAATATTTTTCTTTCAATAAAATTAATAAATAGATTCTATAGGGGGCAATTGTTTTAAATCTGATTTTATTGATGATTAGAATTTTTTATTAATAAAAATATTGAAAGGAATAGTCATGTAAATTATTATGCTTTAAAATAGAGTAAATGTGAATAAGAGTCATATGAAAGTGTTGAATAGTAATTCTCCATTAAACACATTTAAAATAATAATTTTTTTCGCTGTAAACATATTTCAATTATACCCATTTAGTTTTTTGCTAAATAAAATGCAGTGCTTTTATATCTTATTAAATATGAAGGTAGTGTGTATCAAGACTAGCTCAATCCAGAGTGACATAATTTTTTTTCAGTTATGTTTTCTTCCCTAAACTAATTTACTTATCACTAGGTATCTGGTTGACAAATTCATTGGCGATGTTTAACAATCATCAGAAAGTTGAGATTGAAAAATATAACTATGATTTCTTTAAACCCAGTGATTAGTCAGCAATAATATATTAATAATTTTATCCATTTTAATAAGAAATAATAACTATTTTGATTGTATTACTTTTAAACAATATCAGTAAGTCTTATTAAAATCTTAAATCAGATGCGTTAGATAATAAACTTAAAAGAAAATACAAAGAAAAATCCGATTTAAGACAAATATATACGATTTTATGATCAGAAAAGGACATCATGATTTTTGCCATCCACGGCTTCTGGTCAGTGTCGTAGTTATTAACTTTTTAGTATATGAAATGCAAAAGTTCTAACATTTTCAGAGGCTATTTTCTTAAAGGTAATGAGCAGAGGTTTGGTTTATATAGATTAGTAAAAATCCGCTCAAAATTCTCTAAAATGTAACCACTTTAAAGTAACATTTTTGCAAATTAATTAAAATTTATTAATGCACCCAGAACCTATACTTTCTAATCAACTTAGATGACAAGAGGGCATCCATTGATTTTTGTATAACTTTTTAGCCAATAATCTCGAAAAAGTCGCATTTTTCTAATTAAAGTTTAGACCGATTTTTAAAATTTAAAAGCCCCTTGTCACCTAAAGATTACAAAAAAATGTTTTTTCATTGTTTAAATGTAATTTGCATCTTAAATAAACAACAAAAGTAAAAAAAAATATAACACATAAGAAATTACTATTAAATGAAAATTCTAAAATAGGCTAAAAAATGAAGAAACAGTAATTAACATCCCCCCACTGCACACTTTCTTCTGGCAAATATTATTAGCGAGACCACGATTTTATCAAAAAATGTTTTACTGCTTGATTGAAGTAGAAGGAATGGTCACTAAGGTTGCATTGAGAGTTACACCAACTTAACTAAATGTGGGATAAGATGTTAGCAGAGGTGTCCACCATGTTTTAGAATTCCCTATTACCATGAATTACGACCACCTATGACTAAAGTTAAGAATTTAGGGAATCACGTCACTTTTCCTCTACTCAAAGGCGATTCAATATGTTCCGCATTTATTGTGTAGTCAAAAAGAAGTAATATATCCAAATGTATCAAAAGAAATAATGGTTTAAATAATTACTTCGTAACTATAAACAGTTCAGTATGAATCTTTTATTTGAAGCAAAAATAACATGGAGTTTATAGAATAAAAACAGGACTTCATACTTGGTGCATTATAATAAAAGTTTCGCTGTTATCGGGCGTCTTACCAAAGAGCACCGAATGTATATCTTTCAATTTAATTATATTTCAAATCTTATGAGAATTTAATTTTGAGTTAATAATAAAAGAAGTTTCATAATTTAAAAGTACCCCACTACAGACACTTCTTTTTCTATTGACAATTGCTTGGAAAGGGTTAAATATTATTAAATAAATAAATAAATTTTAAAAAAAATTCCGATATAACTTCAGTCATGTAAATTGTGTATGAGAAAAATAATCTTAACTTTAAGTTCACGAAGTTTTGTTTAAGTTTTTAATTTATAATTTCATACTCAGTATTTTAAAGCATTGTTTAAGTCGCACAATTTGCAGAATCAAAAAGAATGTCAGAATTTGATTATATCTCCTTTAACAGAATATTTAATTGATTAAGACCTAAATAGATAAAAAAAAGCATTATAAATTTAGGATTTATTTTTATGAATAAGTTTATGCATTGTTGTAATGATAATGTTGCTCTACCTGTGATAATGATTACAAAATGAAAATTAATTTTAAAAAAGGATGTCGGTAATGATTTGAAAAAAGCATTTGTTTTTTCTCCGACTAAACTGAATAGCAAAACAACGAATCTTTATAGGGGAAAATATTCCATTGTTGCAATATATTATACACAAATTTACATTCAATAAACTAAGTAATGAATGAAAAAAAACATGAAAAATAACGAAATTTTTGTAAGCAAAAATGGATTTTTTATTAAGGAGGCAAAAATAGAGAATGCATTTAAAAATAAGAGTGCATTTTTTACAAACTATTTCCTCGGCAAGTCAAATATTTAAAACAAAATTGTTTCAAATTTATGTACATAAACACAACGTTTACAAACTCCATTAAGACTAGAAAACAATTGTTGACTTTTATGTAAAGAAGGTTATTATAAAAGTAATTATCTTGTATTTCTGAAAAAAATTTAATATTTCTTCAGGGAGAAAATCATCTTAGGATCTCTTTATAGAATTTGAAAAAACATTATTTTGATAATTAAATAACTTTTAAAATTATAAATCGTTCAAAAGTTATAAATCGTTTAAAATCTTATAAGAATTGTACTTCTTATAGGAGTAATATTAAAAATATTATTTTGAAAAATGTTTTTGAGAAGATTTAAAAATCATTGCCATTACAATTATACTCCTATTTTTCAGTTTATAAATTAATACAACTAATAATAAAATCATTGACTAAATATTTTTCTCAGAGCATTATTTATATTATTCTTGTAATTCCTTAATTTAATGCAACGAATTCACTGTAAGAAATTTCATGTTCTTGTTGGTTTTATTCTATTCTTTAATCGCCACTGTTCTTTCCACTGCCCAGGAAAAAGTCTTAAGCCAGCTTGAATGTGTTACCTATTCACTTAATTTAAAGGCACTTATTATTTTCATTACAATTGTGCCTATAAAGCCTTCGCAATACAAAATTTGACATTCTAAGATTTCATATGCATTAGAATTTTTATCTTAGTGACACATAATATTTTATTACATAGAATAATAGGTAGGCTGTGTCCTACCTATTATGTATTTTTAAGACATTTTTTAATGTGTAATTTAAATTAAAATACTTTATGCTATACTTTAAGGGATTTCTAAAACAGAATTGTTACAAGTCGTATCATTGTAATATCAAAGCTGTAAGTTTTACTGATTTAAAAATTAACAGGCAGCGGCGGAAAACTAGGACAAATTAATTGCATCACAGAATGGAAATTAACTAATTTCTTTCCAATTTGTGAGTTCATCTCTCTTTGTATCTTCTTTCCACACTCAATACAAAATTTTTCACAATAGTCGGGGTACTTAGTGAACGATTTTTTTCTTCTTTTTTTTTCTTTGGCCTTAACAATATTAAGCGAATGATCCACTATTATGCAGTTGTTTGTAAGCAAGAAAAAAACTGTTTCAAATCGTCCGTCTGGTCTCTACACAATTGTGCTGAATAAAAATTTTGCCTCAATAAGGCTACAATCTCATTAGAATTGGATAGTAAGACACTTTATTTTTCTCTTATGAAGTTACATCAAAGAATTTTTGTCCAGTTTATTTTTTACACCCTTAATATTCATTGAGTTAATTATAAAATAATAACTGAATATCCCATTTAAAAAAATTTACTAGTGTTATAAAAGCAATAAATTTACTCAATTGAAAATCTGCACTCAAAAT
Organism: Parasteatoda tepidariorum; assembly: GCF_043381705.1. Classification (NCBI taxonomy): domain Eukaryota; kingdom Metazoa; phylum Arthropoda; class Arachnida; order Araneae; family Theridiidae; genus Parasteatoda; species Parasteatoda tepidariorum. Next base: position 22,519,219 of record NC_092204.1, read on the forward strand.
ATTTAACAGTGGCAATTTCCCTTTGATAAGGGGAATATGTGATTTTATTTTAGTTAAATTTATAATAATCTTTCCAATGTCAAATATGTGTACAATATTTTCTGAGCCATGAAACACATCCTTCACACAACAATTGAAAAATCTTCGTTATAAAACATAAAATAAAACTGCTCCCTTAAAAGAAATATTAAATAAAGCTAAACTATCTGTATATTCAGTGAAATAAAACTGAAGAACTGTTAAAAAAAACACTGTCAATGGCTTGAAGTCAAAAATCATTTACAAGAGCGCATTGGTTTGATATTTAATTTAAGAAAAGTATTATAATTTGGACAGAAATCTTTAATAATGTACATAATATTTAGCAGGATCTATTATTTCTTACATAAAGTTTATCTATTCAATGTAAATAGGTTTTTCTCAAAAAAGGCAGTAAACTAAAAGAAAGAAAAAATATGAGTTTTGTACGAAAGAGTACATAAAATATTAATTTCAATTTAAACAATATTTTAAGCTCAATCTGGGTAAGAAAGTCTGAAACAGAACTTCAAAAACAAATCTACGGAGAAAAAACAATAAATAACACAAATAAAAAAACTAATGAGTAGTACAAAAATTATCACTAAGAAAATCGGAAAATAATCAATTCTGTCTCATAAAGTTAAAAGTTATTATTTTAAATTAAAAGAAATAATCAAAAGAAGCGTAGAAATGAAACTCATGAAAAGATGAAAAAACAAGAGCTCTCTAATGCCGGGATGTCGCCAAGCAATGAATGTGAAGCGCTTGCTTTAGCTAAAGAAGAATATACAACGATTGAGATTGCTAGCAAGAAAAAAAAAGCGGGTAGAATTTAAAGAATGAGCAACAACAAAAAAAACAATAAACTAATGAATTTTACTCGTTAAAAATCAAAAATATTTTTCCGAATTAAAAAAGATGGGTGACGGAACGATAAGGATTAAGAAAGAATCGCTACGACGCAACTTTAGACATAATGCAAGATAATGGGACGAAATACAAAATTTAAAGGTGACTAAAAGCAAAATAATAACAAAGAAGTATTGACAGAAAATTTAAAATTTTGTTTGATGAAATAATTGTCTTTGATTTTGAATTGAGAGTATTGGGTAAATGATAATAAAAATAAAAACATGAGGATCTCATAATAAAAATATGAGATACATTTATTCAAAATGGAAAATATGTAATTGTAAAAATATGTATAGAGGAATAGAAAGCATGCAATATGTATATAGGAAATATGTAAAACTAAAACAAAAAAATGGGCCGAGAATGAAGAAAAATTAGGAAAAAAACATGTTAATAAAAAAAGCCGAAGAAGGAATTTTCACACCACATCGATGGGAAAAAAAATACAAAAACAAAACAGAAAAATTAGCCGAGAAAAAAAAATAATAACCAATTCAAAAAAGGAAACGGCAATCGGTAAAATTTTTTGGATAACTTACATTATTTGCAACTGTTGACATAAAAAAGAACCTTTATAAGACATAAATGCGAAAAAATCAATTAATCATTTTATTGGACAAAATTGTAACCTTGAATTAATATGAATGGATAAAATAAAGAGAAAGTACATCTTTATAATATGTACATCTATTAAGTTAAAAAAAAACGGAGAATTATAAATTTTGTATGATAAATATGTAAAATAAAGTATAAAGGGAATTTGCAAAAGAAAAAAATTAATAAATGAAATTAATTTGTTTGTTAGGATATAAAAAAAAAAGAAATAAAAAAGAAATCTGAAAATAGGGAACGTTTTCTAATAAAGTATAATATTATTTTTATCAAAATGAAATGGATAAAAAAAGTTATAAGAAATTAGGAATCGGCAGTTATCGGCAATTATTGCCTTAGAATCGGCAATTATTGCCCTGTTTCAGAATATGTAAAGGAATCTGAGATAACAATGATAATGAACTAAGATAATAAGAAGTTATAGCAATTAAAACAAAAACTTATAATAATTATTATTAATTTGAGAGCAAAACATGTATTTCGAAATGCAAGAATATTTGCCTCATTAGTATTGCTTAAAATGAAAGCTACATATATTATAAATTCCATGCATATCCCTAAAATTACCCACCTGCACCCTAATGTTAAGGTAGGAGCCTTTTTCTAATTTAAATATAAGGAATTCAATGCAATTTTCATTACATTTCAGGTTTAAAAATATTTTAAGGTTGCATTAGGTAACTCTACATTTAATCTAAAATTATTTTCTATTACAAACTGGATCATGTAGGAAAGAAAGAGACAGTGTTTTGGTGCTTCTCTTCAATCTTTACATATATTTAAATCTTTACAAATATTTAAGGATATAGCCCTTTAAAGGAAACAAAACACCCGTAAGTTTTGAGATTTACTTGCAGGAAATTTCTTAAATATCTATAAAAGTGTTTGTAACTCTATAAAATTTCAAGTCATAAAACTAAATTTCGATAACGATACCAAAAATTTTAAAGATGGGGTAAAAACCTAAACTGGTTAAAAAATCTCTAAGCAGAAAAGCAGCTGAAATAAAAACTTACAATGGAAAGAAGGACAGCTCAGATGGGTATCCCAAAAGTGGTCCGTTATAGCCTCTGATGAATGCTTCGGGATTTCTGAAAAGACTAAAAATAAAAAAAAAACTGTCCATAAAATGCATAAAGAGAATATGTAAAAAAATGACTCAGAAATAAGTGAAATTAAAGCAAAAAATGAAAAATAAATATTAAAATAAGTAATTTTAGTCTTGTAATAAGTAAGTAATTTTTAAGTAATTTAATAAGTAATTTTTTCAAATATTAAAATAAGTTTTTTTTTGTATAATATTATGTTAACAAAAAACAATTGTGTAAAAAAATTATAAAGAAGCAAGGATCTGCAGTCAATTATTGAAAATTGCTTGTTCCAGAATATATTAAGGAAGCAGAGATATTCTAAAAGCAATGATAATAAAATAGCATTAATGAGCAAAAATTTATAACAATAATTATCAATTTTAGTACAAAGCCTGTATTATTTACCTCATTAACAATGCTTGAATTGAAAACAGCGGCATATCATATAAATTTTATGCTAATCCCTAAAATTAACCAATTTAAATTTAAATATAAAGAATTCAATGCAATTTTTAATTAATTATAGCTTTAAAAAGATTTAAAATTCACATTAGTTCTACGTCTATTTTAAAATTATTATATTCAATCTATTACTGGTCTTAAAAGTAAAGAAATATATTTTGGCACTCAGCGCTATGAATCTTAAAATACTAATTATTTTAATAAAGGGACACTAATTATTTTAATAAAGGGTAAAACATGAACAAGTTTAAAAATTTAAGCAGAAAAGTAACTGAAATAAAAACTTACATTTCTAAAAGGGACAACTGATATATGCGTATTGCGTTTGTTGATCCGTTAGAGGCTCCTGCTTCTGTTATTCTGATAAATGCATCGGGATTTCTTAAGAGACAACAGTGTGATAAATCGACATGTTTTCCTTCAAGTTCTTTCTTGAACATAGACCAGAGATCCAATTTAAGTTCCTTGATCACTTTAAGGACAGTATCAATAGTCTCGACTTTCTCAAGTACTAAATTAGAATAAAAATGATGCAATATGCCATTAAGAGTAGTATCTGTAATGTTAATTGCTTTAGCACTGTATGCAAGAAGAAAGCGTTTTTCGTCAACGGTAAAATATTTATATTTAGAAGCGGCGTTTAAGCAATAATATTTATCCATGTTACTGATATGGTATTCCGCCATTGCTACAGACATTGAATAGGTAAGACCTAGTCAGGGACTAATATAGGGTATCAGGACAATTAACTTTTCCCGGGGAGTTTTAGAAAAGCCACACTCTTTTGACAAACAGGTTTTACTCAAAAAAAGTGGCGCTCGCAGGGGACTAATATAGGGGATAAGGACATTTAACTTTTCCCGAGAAGGGAGAGGTTAGAAAAGATACAAGCTTTTGACAGACCGGTTTTACGCAAAAAAAGTGACGTTCGCATCTGTATATATATCATTTTCTGACATCCCCGACATACCTAATCATAGCACTTAATCAGTGTTCATCATTAAAAGGCAATTTAATTTAAATTCTAAATTTTTTATTACTGAAAACCAGTATGTTATTTTGTATATTGCTTATAGGTGTCTATTCATCACTTGTAATTTATTTGTTTGTTTGATGAAGTTTTAAAACCAGAGATTATTCAGATTACTAGCAATTATATACTATACTTTCGGTTTTGTTTAGTTTCGGTTTTCAGAACTTGAGTTAATTAAAATCAAAGGAAGGATATTTGCTTATTCAACCATAGTTACTAGGTTGAAGATTCTGGTTCTATTATAACTGAAGTATAGATGCTTATATTACTATTTTTTATATTTAAATATATGATTTAACAGAACGAGTTCAAAACTATAACCCATTGGATTTTATTAGTTTACTATTATTGTTTTAAAATCGCTATAATTAAAAATGCTTTATGTGATTCATTTAAAAAATATATACCTATATATATATATAAGCCGTACAACTGTTCATTAGTTAAATTTTCCGATGAGAATTAAAAATAAAAATCTTTTTCATGAAAATAATTATTCGTAGTATTTATTATGAACTCGATTGTATTATCTATTAATTTCCGATCTTTATTAATGCCTTTGCACAAATAATTATTCAAATTATTATAATATATATATATATATATCAGTATAAAAATCNTATATATATATATATATATATCCGTATCGAAATGTCCCAATTCATTTCTTAACTTCCGCATAAAACTATATCTAACCTGCTAATGAATTGCCCTAAATCAAATGCTCCCCATTTTGTTTTGTTTTAACAAGGAATGCAAATAAAATAACTCATAATTTATGTAAATATTTAAATATTGCTGCCTTTATGAATGTTTTTCCTTAAGAAAACAATTATATTTTGTGCTGCACCTAAAGGGAAACCACAAAGATATCTTTCTGATTGCTTGACGCTTAAAGAGTTCCAGCGAATTGCTCAGTAATCGTAATGAATTTTTTTATATAATAAATAATTTTTTTAGCGTCTTTGACAGACAACCAATTATTTCTGTGAATATAACGAGATGCTCTTCATATATTTTGTAATTTTAAACTCATCCCAAAAATCAAAGTAACGCGCAATTTAACTATCGGCGTAAAACAATGTTTGTAAAAGTTATGAAAATAATTTATTTCTACCAAGATTAAGTTGAAATTAAAATAATCAAATTTAAGGTATCAACTTTCTGAATATAAGCAAAAAGCTCTTCTTTTTAACTCAAGGCGTGAAAAAAATAAGCCACAATTTAAGTATCGAAATACAATTATATATTTATGAAAGCTATAAAAATAACCTATTTCAAATAAAATTAAATTATCAAATTTTGCGTTACACGCTAAAGAAAACTACAAAAATGTTTTTCAGATTACTTTTATCAGTAATAGGTATTCCAGCTAAATCACTAGCTAGTTCACTATCTGAACGAAATTATTTTTAAATAATCAATAATCTTTTCCTCATCCTTGATAGATAGCTTATTATCTTTGTGAATATAAGGAAACGTCCTTCTTATTTTTAATTCAACCCCGAAATAAAAATTACCCATTAGTTACTCGGAGTACAATCATGATCATTAAAGTTATAAGAATAACTTATTTCAATTAAAACTGAATAAAAATAAATCAAACTTTGCTTTACATGCGAAGAACAACCACAAAAAAGTCTTTTAGATTGCTGAACGGTAATAGGATTCTAGCTAATTGTTCATCATCGCAATGAAATTATTTTTTATAATCCATATTTTTCAATCATCCTTAACAGACAAAATCTTCATCTTAGTGAATGTTGTGAGACACTTTTCTTATATTTACAACTTTTAACAAGACCCAGAAATCAAAGTAACTTACAATTTAAATATCAGAGTGAGATCATGTTTATAGAAGCTTTTGTAGTAACCTATATATTATTTTAAATTAAATTAAGAATAAAACAAATGACATTTTGCGTTACGTGCAAAACAAAACCACGAAAAAGTCTTTTAGATTTGCTGAATGGTAAGAGGATTTCATCTGAATGTTTATTGTAGCAATGAAATTATTTTTCAATAATCAATAATTCTTTTTATTATCCTTGATATTAAAAAGAATTATTATTCTTTTGATGCCTCTCATCTTAGTAAATGTTGTAAAATGCTCTTCGTATTTTTGTTACTTTCTTTTGTACACCACCCAGATATCAAAGTAACGTGTAATTGAAATGGAAGAGTAAAATCATATTTTGAAAGACTTTTTGAATGAAAATAATTAGAATTTCTATTACGCACTCATGAAAACCGATAAAATGCATTATTAACAAACTAATTGAACGCTAACAGACAATAATGAGACTATTTATTTCTCAGTAATTAGTATCATATTCCAATTTCTTGTGCTTTTTATGAAATTTAATGTTTTGGCTATCATAGAATGCTTGCTTAAATGTTCTTTATTTTATCTTATTTATTTATTTTTCGTAAGTACAAAAATTGAATTTTTTTTTTTTATTTCAAATATTTGAATTTCAGAATGATGTAAAGAATAAAATTTTAGAAACATATTAGTTTTTTTTTAATTTTAAAATTTACAAATTATAAATCTTTAAAAAATTCTGAAAACAAAATCTGTTATGAAATTTACGAATTTCAGATTTCTTTGGCAAAGAGATTGAATGTTATTAATTATTATTAATCATTACAACTTATAAAAATTAAATTAAAAAAAATTATGTTCAGCTGCTATAAAGAAACAACTATAATAAAGAAACACCGCAGTTTACTAGAGGGCGTGGATATAGAGTAGAACTAGTTATAGTTTTTTTAGTACTAGACCAGTGATGCCAACGTTCACCGTCCCGTACCTCTGGTCGAGTGATTGATTTTTCTGCCTTTATTATATCTTTAGTATTGACTATAGAAGGACGTCCAGTATATTATACTTCGACGTTTTGTATATTATATTCAACCACTCAGAAGATAGACCTTTTCGGAATAATAAAATGTGAGGGATACGAAATTACAAATTTAAGGATTAAAAAGAGTGAGATTACTTTTTTTTAAATTAAAAATCATGAATGTTTGAATAGATCAATTACTGATCTTAAAATAGAGCTATTGTTAATAAAAAGTATTGGATTCTTTACATGTTGACAATAATTATTACTATTTACTTTATTTGATAGTTTCAAACATTGATTAGATTTTTTTTAAAGAGGGGAGTTCAGTTATTTATAAAATTTCTTATCTCTTAATATATGTTTTTAGTAGCAGTCAACAGATTTTCAAAGCACATACATTAATTTATCTTTTTTGATTTGTTTGCTACATTTTTCTAAAGTATTAAAAAAAACATCACTNAAAACAAAATCTGTTATGAAATTTACGAATTTCAGATTTTTTTGGCAGAGAGATTGAATGTTATTAATTATTATTAATCATTACAACTTATAAAAATTAAATAAATAAAAATTATGTTCAGCTGCTATAAAGAAGCAACTACAATAAAGAAACACGGCAGTTTACTAGAGGGCGTGGATATAGAGTAGAACTAGTTAGTTTTAGTTAGTTTTTTTAGTACAAGACCAATGATGCCAACGTTCACCGTGACGTACCTCTGGTCGAGTGATTGATTTTTCTGCCTTTATATCTTTAGTATTGACTATAGAAGGACGTCCAGTATATTATACTTCGACGTTTTGTATATTATGTTCAACCACTCAGAAGATAGACCTTTTCGGTATAATAAAACGTGAGGGATACGAAATTACAAATTTAAGGATTAAAAAGAGTGAGATTACTTTTTTTTAAATTAAAAATCATGAATGTTTGAATAGATCAATTACTGATCTTAAAATAGAGCTTTTGTTAATAAAAAGTATTGGGTTCTTTACATGTTGACNTTTTAAAGTTAAGAATAGCAACCTTAGGAGAAAACTTTTCAACAATGCATAGGGAGGGAACTAATTGATGTTAACTGACAATCCTATTTTCTCCCCTCCCCCAATGAACCCCAACAACCGCGAAGCTACCTTCCCCACCTTATATACCTGGAGAGTCACGAAACAACACCTATCCGGAGTTTGCATGTAGATGTTTTATCGTGACGCTTCGGAAATAAGGGGTTAATATATGTTTTTAGTAGCAGTCAACAGATTTTCAAAGCACACACATTAATTTATCTTTTTTGATTTGTTTGCCGCATTTTTCTAAAGTATTAAAAGAAACATCACTTAGTAAAATGTTCTAAATCAGAGAATAACAACTTCATGCCATGAATAAAAGTTACTGGGCATGTTATAATTCTCTTTTTTATAAATTTGAACTACATAAATGCTAGTAGCTGGAAGTTGAAAAAAATTGTGTTTTTAAAACTTAATTTAGAAGGAAAAAAATTCCCAGCCACTTTTTACCTTATTTTGTTACTATTGATGAAGTTTTAGTGTGAATTGGTGAAAACATTTTTTATTTCAACTAAATTATATGAAAAATATAAGCGAATATTAATTTGTCAAAGACTACATATCTGTTTTTGTAACACTAATTGCAGAGACATTTACTTGAATAGAGTAACTTAGTAGAATTTTCTTAAATTTTTATTTGCATGTCTCTAGCACAGCTCAAATAGACTAGATGAAAAAGAATTTTTCATCTTAGTTCATGCCATACCAAAATTTTTCTTTAAACTGCTTTATGAACTATGTAAAATCACATTTTAATTTTTTGTATTTAATTGACTGAAAGTAATTTAAGATGCTGAAAACTGGTTCGTCTTGGCCCTATCAACTAAGTTTGACAAATAGGTTGCATTTAAATATTTTTTCTGTGTATATTGTCAATAACCAAATAACCAGGAGATAAACTTTTAATGCTATGGAAACGAGTGATTCTTGCCCTGTAAGAGTGGCAGAAAGCAGTTGTCTCTTAAGGAAAAATAGATTATTAAATGAACTAACACAATTCAGGGATATTTCCGTGACATGATCTATAGGGCGAACTAAAATGAGTGATGTGCTAAATGAATTTTAAAATTGGTATTTTTCTAGAGTGAGCATGTAAACACCACAACATGATTCTTTGAAGAGAGCTTGTTTTAACTAAATATAATTTTATTGACTCCTTAATAAATGAAGACGTGCTCATGTTTTTATTATTCTACATTTTTGAGATATATTTAAAGAAAAAATATGAGAAACAAACTTTGCGTATGTAATGAATGATAAGAGACAACAGATATGTGACATTGGTTGGCTCAATAACTTCATTCCATGGAATTAAAAATTAAGCACCATAATATTATCATTCATGTCGGTTTATGTTACAGTAAAAATATGATTCGTTCGAAAATTTTTTATAGATCAAATAATGCTTATGTTTTATTGTTCAGTAATTAAAAACTATAATGCAATTTAAAAAGTAAGTTAAGAAAAATCTGTGTTACATAAATTCTATGTATATAATGTATAACATCTTATATGTTACAAAAAATTACAGATATCAGCATGGTGATAAATTTAGCAGTAAATCAAGTTAGTAAGCCCGAAAAAAAGTTTAAGAAGTTACTAAGCATATGAGTAATAAAAAGTGCTGTTTGAAAAAGAAAAAAAAAACTTATGAAGTTCACAAAAGCTTACTTTATTCATTTTTAAATACATACAAATGATTTTCCTCTCTTATTAATAGTTTCCTATTATGCTTTTAAGTAAATTTTTTAGAATGTGCATGCCCTTGAATTGCAGGAATAAAATCTAATACAGTAGAATTTTTCCTTAATACAAATTTAAACTCTTAAGCTCATTTTTTCATCTCTATTAGTCCTGCAGTGGACTGATGTTTAAGACACGGTTACCAGTAGAAAACTGAAGTCAAGCACCACTGGCTGCAGTCAATAAGTGGGTGAGTAACCACTTTGATCAGCTTGCGTAGTGACTGAGGGTATGCAGTACCGGTTCTCCTAAAACTGTTTTACCATGAAGTGTATATATAGGTAATACTTCCATATCGGAATATGTTTGTGTCAACAATTGCCAAAAGGAACAAAATTATCTTGAAAAAATATACAGTTGTTTACCCGGGAGAGATTACGAGCTAGCCCTTGAATTTCATACTCTTTCATGATGTTTTTTTTTTCTAGTAAGCTACTGCCTGGTTGTGGACTAAAATTTGATTTAGGTACACAGGGAGCAATCTATAAATCTTTTCTGCTAATGGACAAACATATTCTTTTTTAAATGTTGAAAAACCTGAGGTCTATAACGAACAATGGTTGCATGAGTGACTTACAAAACATCATTGTAAAATAGTTTATCTACTTAATACTAAGTCTCATAAACAAGTACTAATGTTGCTTACACAAATAGAAATAATATATATATATATATATATATACCAGATA
>NC_092204.1:22529938-22569013 GCF_043381705.1 Parasteatoda tepidariorum
CGAGTTAAAAAAAATAATATAATTTAAACAAACTAATTTTCCGTTTTTTTCCAGTTTTTTAGCATTATTTGAAATTTTCCGAACAAAAATTTTTTTTCTATACATAGGATCCTTTAATACATCGAAAAACATATTAAATATGTAATATAATGTAAAATAAACTAAAGAAAAAAAAATTTAAAAATTGACTACAGCCGGGTTAGACGTAAGGGGTCACTGCGACCTCCCTAATCTATCCATAAAAATATACTTTGATAGAGTGGTTCGGTTCATAGAGGCCTACTTTCGGTCCGAGTTTGAAAATTAAATAGCTGACAGTCTGGCTAAATTTGCATGTCAAAAACTAAAAATTTATTTATACGATACTAGACGTAAAAACTCAACAAAAAACAATATCTTTAAACAAAATTTTTGAAATTTTTTAATTACATATATATATATATATATAATTAAATATATTCATTCTTGTTATATTGTTATATAGAAATTATGCAGATTCCTTAATGTTGTGCATTGAAAGGAAACACATATACGAAAATTATTTATAAAGATATGTGATCAACAAATATACTAAAATGAGGTTCTAAGATAGTGTGTCCCGTGCTGTGTGTGAGTTCTATAAAAATTTCACTTTGTATATTTATTGGAAAAACTTAATTATTGGTAAATTTTCTTTAAGAAATTATATTTTAAAACCAATTTTATAAACAAGTTAATTTTATGTCTAGAATACCAATGTTGATTATATCTATATTACTTAGCTTCACTTAATTGGTAACTGTTAAGTTCTAACAAAAATCATAGCAAAATCAATCATAATAATAAAATGTTCTATGCATGATAGAAAAATTATTTTTCACTCATTTTCATTTATACAGAATGAAAAAAAATCAGATTATTTTATTAAATGTATTTTTGTATGACACATATAGAGAAATAAAGTAATAAAAACAAGCATACATGTTATTATTCATCAATTTTATTTATAAAGCACTTTTTTATTCAGATTTTTATTTGCCATCTGAAGTTTTTATTTAAAAATCCATTATTTCATAAAATTTTCTTTCCAAAATAAGTCAGATAAGTATTGTTATATTTGCAATAGAATATAGACCAATGCTCATTGTTCAATATTTAAAATATAATGTTCTACATGAGAACTTTTCTTACAAACACGCAACAACATTTAACAAAACCGAATTCTCTTTCATAAAAAACATTTCTTTTTTGATTAACTATGCAATAATTCTAACATAACTAACTTTATTTTCATTATGATCGTATCTACAAAATGTAAACAAAACATCCTAAGACATTTCCAAATAGTGACAGATACGATTCCTTCCACCTGATTGGGTGAATTTATAAACCAGGCAAAATTTTGATGCAAATACATCCGATAAGCTTGGTCTTGCTCCAGTCTCGTTAAACCTCGGAAAAACCATGTTCGAGCAACGAAGACAAGTTTTTCGTTTAGACCGGGTTTACGTAAACCGCAGAACTGCGGTTTAAACTACCGAATTTAGACTGCGTTCTGTCTATTCAGCCTAAGTTATTAAACAATAGTCCAAAGGCAGGTAAACCGGAGAGAAAGGCAGGTAAACCGGATTACAGCTGTTGTCATGGAAAATGGGTTACTCTTTAAGTCAGTTGGGGAATAAGGTAGCAAAAAAGGGAGAGGAAGTGGCCAGTATTGGCGTTTAAGAAAGCAAAACACCGACTTTTTTTTTAAAAAACCAAGAATCATACTAAAATTTTGAACAGAATAATGAAAAGAACACGATTTTTTAGAGCATTTCTAATAATTATTATTTAAAGATGCTAGTTCTCATTTCTTAATTAGTATTTAAAAAGCAGATTTTCTAATTGTGATTTTTTAACTGAACGAAACTAATTTTAAACAACAGAAAAAAATAGGTATTTAAAAAGATTCTTTTTCACTGAAATCTAAGTTTAAAAAAAATTCCTAGATGAGCATAAATACTTTGTTTTAAACATTTATTTTTATATTCTTATTTTTTGTAGATTAATGTATATTAATTTATCCCCCATTGGTGTTTTGTTGGGGAAGGAAAAATCAGCCTTGGCAGGAATTTATTGATCATGAAAAAGATCATACTTATGTCTTATAATATTTACTGTTCTTTTTTTTATTATTATGATTTTTTAATGAAACGAAACTAATTTTAAACAAAAAAAATATATTTAGAAATATTCTTTTTTGCTGAAATCTAAGTAAAAAAAAGAAATGCATAGATGCGCGCAAATGCGTTGTTCTAAATATTTATTTGTATATGCTTATCTTTTGTAAATTAATATACATTAATTTATCCTTGGTTGGTGTTTTGTGGGAGAAGAAAAAGTCAGCATAAACAGGAAATCATTGATCATGAAAAATATCATACCTATGTTTTTTTAATATTTACTGTTCTTTTTTTTTTATAAATAAAAAATAAAAATTTCTGAAAAGTTTTTTTTTATATATAAATTTTTTTTTCTGAAATATATTTGCTTCTAAGAGACAAAAGAACATACCGAAAAAAAAAATAATTCTTGAAAATGATATAAATTTGGATTTTTAGTATTATCCACATGGGGGGCGCGTACAACTTGTGCACCCCCCCCCCATGTTTCCAGCTGCCATATCCAGGGCTAAAGAGGCTATTCTCTTTAGGTCACGGAAAAAAAGGTCCCGGTAAAAAAGATCCCTGGAAAAAAAGGAACAGAAAAAAGGGTACCTGGAAAAAAAGGTACCGGTAAAAAAGATACCTCCATAGGGAAAATCTGTAGGGATATTTCCCCTCTCGCTTTCTGGGCAGCATGACTGTTTCTCGCTGGTTCAATGAATATTCTTTTTATCTGTAATAATTCAGATTAGATCATTGAGGTAAGGAGAAGGGTAAAGGGGGGGGGGACTTATGGGTTGGTTGTATTACGCTTTTTTTTTTTAAATTTTATTTCATTTATTTATTCTTCTTTGATTATTTTTTAAAGCGGTAAGATACTATTTAAATTTTTCAATAATGTTTTGCCTTTTCTTTGTAATTATTTTAAGTGAAAAATGTGTTATTTTCTACTTTAAATTATATTTTGTGAAGAAGTTCGAAAAAAAAAAAAAAAAAAAAAAACTATTTGAATAGGTTTGATGTATNCGCTTCAATCTAATCTTCTCATTTCAAATATTTTCCCCTACAGAATTTTCCCTACACAGGTATCTTTTTTACCAGGACCTTTTTTTTTTCGTACTTTTTTTCCAGGACCTTTTTTTCCAGGTACCTTTTTTCCGGGACCTTTTTTTTCGTACCATTTTTTCCTAGAATCATTCTCTTTTGCCCTGGCCATATCCCACCCTCTTAGACTTAACAGGAACTCCTTGAATAACATGACAACCACCTATCATGGTGGTTATCATGTTACTCATTTAATATTTTAACAGTTGACAGTTCCTTCAGCAAACTCTTTGTGGGGTCTCCCTGAATTGAATTCAATCCACATTTTCTCATCAGGAAATATTCTACTTGGGTTGTTAGGCGCATTTCTTCTAAAGAAAATACATATTTTAAAATATCAGAACCTTCCTTTATTTTTCAGGATCAGCGGGTGAAAGGAGGCTCAAGAGAAAAATCCGTATATTTAGTTATTTAAGTATAGTAGAATTAGTTAGTCTCGAAATATTTTGTCAGCTACTGAAATATCTTAGCATTTTCTTCATAAGATAAAGAATTTCTTAGCTTTTTTTACTTTGTATTTCAAAAATAATAATTAAAATATTGTTTGGTTTAAATTAACCTTTCGATGTTTAAAAAAATGTATGATTCAAATTTTGTGTCTCTTTTGAAATTATTTCAATTCCTATACGTTTTATTAGTTTATAATTAACGGATATGCACACTTATATAATGGAATTTGTATTTCAGATAATATTTAAAAGTCCCTTTAATTAAACAAACTAAAAATCTTAAATTTCAGCCATCACATTAAAAAATTAAAAAAGCATATTGTACTTCAGAGCTACACATAGCGCAAAAGACTCAAAATTTGAATCTTTACAGAGATTGAATGAAGCGAAAACAATTTTTACTTTTGTCGTAAAAAAATAATAAAAAAAATCACACGTTGAATTAGCTACACAGCAAATATGCTCAACTGTCATCAGTTTAATAATATTCACCTGTCTATTTGGGTGTTTTTTGTTTTGTTTTTTTCATTCATTCTGAAGGGGAAAAAAATTCATTAAATATTGTACATATGATGTTAATCTCTAGAAAATTAAATAACCAAATACAAAAAGAAAGCGAAATAAGAACTGCTGGCTGACCAGTGTAAAAACATAGCCAACGCGCCAATTCCTTGGCCAATCCAGCGCCAAACTAAAACACCTTCTTCTTTGTATATTCGCTTTACTGAGAAGATATTTATAAGTTAAATACATTTAAGCATGAAAAACTTCTATTGCATGTTTCAACATTTCTTACTATACAACATTTATTTATATTTGTACGCGCATTTAAACTGCAATTATTTCCAAAATAGCGAAGAACTACTTTTCAAAGGCGGAGTAGTACATTTCCTGCCCCTCCCTGCAGTGCCAACTTAAGGTGAAACGTTGTATAGTATGCATGCGCATTGTATATTTTGAACTGGCCAAAAGCATTGAACGTCATACGTACGTCATTTCCTTAAGTACGCATGTTTACCGACACCTTTTCTAAAGACTAGGGCTCTCCTCCTCCAATACGTTTAACTTACAACACACGTGGTTTGTGCTTTTTCCTTTTTTTCCCTAAAGAGCTTTAATTTTTCAAAAAAAGAATATAAATAAAAAATAAAATAAGTAAATTGAAAACGAAAATAAAGAGACTGTTTATTTTCTTCCTAAAACCCAAATCTGTTATAGTTTAATGTGTAAAACTGTAAGATTATTATAATAATGATTAATCATAACGAAACTAAAAGCTACGTAGCATGGTACAAAATGCAAAATATGCAGAGGTGCCACATATCTGACAAGCTCAAGCAAGAAGAAGAAGAAAAGCTACGTAGATATGTAAACTAATCAACCGTATTTGAAAAAAAAAATATTTAAGCGTAGAAGTTCAAAATTTTCGTTTAAAAGTCATTTTATTCAAATTTTTTTATATTAATGTTACATTAAATTAGGCTACATTTTTGTAAAAAAATTTTTATAAGAATATTCTTACAACTATAAAAAGTTAATTTATCAATAAAAATAAAACGAATATGGCACAAAATGTATTTAAATATACTGACCATAAAGAATTTTATTTAAAAATATTTTGAGAGGAAAAATACACTCCATAACAAATGAATCAACGCACCAAGAAGGAGTTGTCCGATTTAAACGAAAATTCGTGGATAGGAAGACAATGAACAGAATAGTAAATGATTAAAATTTCAGAACAATTGAATAATTTATTGCAGAGTTACAGCAACAAGTTCAACAAGGTGTTGACCCGCGTCTAGCCTGGATACAAGCTGCCACAAGGCGTGGCATAGACAGATAAAGCTCCCGGATGGTCTCTTGCGGTATTTCCTGCTAAATTCGATCCAATTGTCGAACGAGGTCATCAACATTCCGTGCCAGATGCAATCGCCTTCCCATCATATCCCAGACATGCTCGATGGGAGAGAGATCTGGTGATCTGGCAGGCCAAGGAAGAGTTTGACAAGCTTGCAGACAGTTCATAGCAACACGTGCCGTATGTGGTCTAGCGTTTTCCTGCTGAAAAACCAGCCTAGGGAGCTGCAAAAGGAACGGTAGCTAAGCAGGTCTTAGGATGTCGTCGTCGTACCGCTGTGCAGTAAGTGTACCTCTAATGACGACCAAAGGGTGCCGGGTGTCAAAGGAAATGGCACCCTAGACCATAATGCCTTGTTGAGGGCCGTTGTGGCGAGCAATAGTGAAGGCAGGATCCCCCCTCTACCCTGTGCGTCTCCAAACACATCTTCGATGATTGTCAGGACACAGTTGGAAACGGGATTCGTCGCTAAAGACTATACGTTCCCTGTCGGTATCATTCCAGCCTGATCGAACCATGCACCACTGTAATCTGGATCAGCAGTGTGCAGACGTGAGTGGCAGGTGGCGCAACGGTCGGTTAATTTCCGAAAATCATTAGAGTTTTATAATTAAATATCTAACTCATTAATTAAAAACTTCTTTAAATAACCCAATTTAATATTATTACCTAGCGCGCATTTATTTTTGGACCAATCCTTGATAACTAACAAATCAAACGCTCTTCAGTACTGTAGTGAGAATGCCCGATAAAACAAAATTTCTCTACGCATTCAACTCCATTTGCTCTTCTAATTTCAGTTCTGGTAATCTGGGGATCGTATTAAGTAAATATTTTAAATCATTATTGAAAGATTGTCGTATATGTAATTTAATTAGAATTCGCTACACGGTTTTATCGATTTCGTTTTGTTCTGTTTTTTCTTTACATTTTATTGTCTCTTTGTTTGCGTGATATATTTTCTGTATATATTTTGAAAAGCTCGCTATTACGACAAATTTGAAAGTCATTGTCAATACAATAAAAAATATTCAAAATTTGTATGTTCTAAAAGGAGCTAAGAAAGCCTCTTAATATTACTAAAATAATGTTTCCAAGTAATATTATTTTCTGATACATATGAATTATACGAATACGATAATATACGAATAAGATTTAACACTAGAAAGATGGCTTGGGACCATTTTCATTTTTTATTGATCTGCATTTCAAAAAAATAAATATACTGAAAGCGTTGATGTTTTCTACCTTCCTTTAATTTGATCCAATTTAACCTTCTATTCAATCGTTCACGTGTCTGCCATACAGGAAGATATATGCTACTGTGAATGGCCAAAATTAAGAGAATGTCGATTTCCACCATTGAATGTCAACAATCACTGAGTCGCATTGGTGAATGCTTGAAATATTTGTTATACCCGATTTGATATTAATTTATTCATTGATATTATTATATTTATTCGATAATTTAAAATCTGCCGTGGTTAGATTAGGAGATACATCTGAGTCCGGAGTACTGGATAAATGCATACTGCTCAGTGACACTGAACCTTTAATAAACATTGATGAAGGGCATACCGGGCAGTGGTACTTAACTAGACCTAGTATACATTTCGAACATTTACCAAAGTGATTATGTGATTGTCAATATCACTGGAGGAAGCAAGCAACCTCCAATTTCGGTCAATCACAGTAACATATGTATAGAATTCTCTCAGATTGGTTCCTGAGGTCGTATTCTATAATACCAGATTGGTTTGGATATAAGTTAGCTTTTAATACGTACAATGTATCCAAGTCTTAAGATAAAGAGTATTTCTACCTATCTTCAGTTATTATTTATAGAGAAAAGGAAACCCAGACATCTCCGAAACTGATGTAAAAGTTTATTTGAAAGAAAAGAGTGTTCCGTTTTATAATATACTTCCGTTAATCAAATTAATTAAAATATTACCGCGCTTTGATGAACGAGTTTCTAATAGATATTTTATTAAATTAATTATTAAATTTTGAATATCTATTTGGTTTTCACAGAAATCATCTGGAAAAAGGCTGGAGTAACGATTTCAATTTTCTATGTATACAGCAATGCTTAATCTTTCTAATGCCAACTAGAAATCATTCGTAAATTTTCCTAGTTTACAGGTAAAAAAGTATGAAACTAATACCTTTTACTTATTACTTTAACTCTCTATGTTTAAAAAGCGAGGATTAGAATACCTAACTAAGCTATCATATTTTTAACAAGAAAAAATTTAGTTTTTTTCGACCATCATATATAAATCCTCCCTTATCATTTTATCACTTGCAACTTACATTTAAAATACTTACAACTTATAATTAAAATCAACACTATATTTTATTAGAGTTGTAAAAAGGTATTACACCTAATTTCTTTTCCGTAAAATCCTGTTATGTTTCGGAAATTTGTTCCCAAATTTTCCTGTAGTGTTGTGCAATTTTATTCAGTCTACAATCTGTAGGCAAAATCATCTTCCCTCGAGATATATAAATAATTGAAATCAGTTGGGAAATCTATATTCAATAAAGCCATCAATCTGTTAAAAAACCATATATAATTGATTTGAGTGAGCTAATAGAACATTCATATGTTTTATTCATAAATAGTTCTCGGCATAGTTTCATGTAAAGTGATAAATGTGCAATTATAATAATGAAATTTAAAGTGCCAGTACGTCATTAAGTATCCTCTTTACTAAAGTTTTTAAAATATAATTTTGAATAGTATATTGAATGGAGGCATATTAAACATACCAAAATTTTACATTACTAAAAATATTATTTTTTGTAGTTATTTGCAGAATTATGCTATTGTTTTCTTTTCACAAAGTCACGTTTTCATAATTCTGCATCTGCCTTAGCGAAAACTTTTCATTAAATGAAAAATATTGTTTTTCATAAATGCTACTTAAAATGCTCTTGAAAAAGATCTCCTAAAATATTCAAGGCACCATAATAAAATACTATATAAATCTAAAGAAAAGAAAACTGTCGCAAGTATATCCTTATATTGCCCTCACAATTTTCAATTTATCCGTGTACTGTATTTTCCATATAAATGTAAATAGATATTTCAAACAAACTAAAAACAAAAGAAGCAATTAAGAATAAACAATCCAATTGAAATAAACAAACAAAAAATAATTGCACACAAATTACATCGTTTATTGATATGCCGAAGAAATATATCAACAGTGAAGCTTGCAACATTGAAAATAATATCGTAAAGAAGTTAAAAGGAAGCATTAACAATTCGAAATCATAATTAAAATAATCAAGTCTTTCTTTCATGAAATACTTTGAAAAAAAAAATGATTCCTACATAAAGTATTCATTCTATCTTGTAGAAATCTCTCAGAAGTAAATACTTCTGGACATGTTTGGGAATGCNCATGTTGTTCCTCCACTCCTTCGGGCAACTTAAAGTTGACTCTTAATCGGTTTCTGATGAAGCATCTTGAAAGGTGCTTCAGAGATCTTGGACGCCTTACAGAAGTTTCTTCATAATTCACTAGATTGCAGTACCATTGCCATGTGCTGTTCATCTTCTGATAACGTATAAGATCGATCCCCTCAAAATTTCTAAAAATATCATTCAAGGTCAAAAATGGATCTGGGATGGAGCTCCAGAGTACTCGCACTGCCATTTCGAGCTCTGCAGATTTATCGTTGATGCAAGTGAACCGCGCATAAAGATTTAGAAGCTGAATTGCACGGAATTGGAGAGGATCTCTAGAAATAATTTTCCAATTTTTCTTCCACGCAGCGTAGTCTACATCATTTAAAAACCTTAAAAAGTAAAAAAAAGGAAAATTTTAATTTAAAAGATTCCAATTCAATTTTTTAAACGCGTGTAAGAAAAGTTACTCTGGTTCAATACACTCTGAAATTGATCGTCAACACGAAATTATTGTTGGTTCTGTTTTAAGGAGACCTGAATTCAAAACTGAAGTAAGAATAGTCAAAATGGAAAGGAAACGTTAAGCTATGGTACCACTTGTTTCGGCAGAAGAGCCTCTAATTCACCTAAAATTTCTAGAGATAGAAAAAAATGCATTTTGAATATAACCGTGATTTAAATCATTTGATTCTTTTTTTAATTAAATTACAAGTTTAAATCAGCTGAGAAGCAAAAACTTAACCAAACATAATTCTCATTACATTTAATACTAATATATGTACTTACTAAGATAGATTATTAATTTAGTTTTAAAATATTTTTGTACAATATAATTAATTATATTGTAGAAAAATATCTTAAAGGTGTGATTTTTTCAAATCAAATAAATAAATAATTTTAAAAAAAATTTAGAAATTATGTAATGATTGAAAAAAACGTATTTTAAGCACAAAATATTTTTCTTCCATAAAATTAACAAATACATTCGTCAGTGGGCAATTTCTTTAAATCTGATATTATTGATAATAAGGATATTTTACTCAGAAATATCGAAGGGGATACGGATGTAACTTATTATGTTTTAAAATAGAGTAAATGTGAATAAGAGTGATATGAGACTTTTTAATTGTAATTCTCCATTAATATAGTTAAAAAAATAATTTTTGGCTAAAAACACATATAAATTATGCCCATTTAGTTTTTTTGCTTATTAAAATGCAGTGCTTTTATATCTTATGAAATATGAAGGTAATGTGTATTAAGACTTGCTCAATCCAGAGTGACTTAATTTTTTTCCCAGTTATGTTTTTGTATCTAGACTAACTTTTTCTTCATTAGCTATCTGATTGATAACTAATGAAATCTGATAGTCTGAAGATTGTCTGTCTAGTGGAAAGTCTGAAGATTGATAACTAATGCAGCAAGTTGAGCTTGAAAAATATAACTATTATTTTTTTAACCCAGTGATTAGTAAACAATAATATTTCAGTAATTTTATCCATATTAATATGAACGAATAACTATTTTAATTACATTTCTTTTAAACAATATAAGTCTTATTAAAATTCTTTACCAGATGCTGTAGATGGTGAACTTTAAAAAAAAAAATTAATTTAAATGGATGGTGTTTTCTACACTAGGGAGAGCTGAAAGCTGTATACCGCTTATACTTCCGGGTTACTGTTCTCGGTTTATTTCAAAGCCATTTGGCTCACAACGTGTCAATAATATATGCCAACTTTCAAATCTAAACCTGAATTTTAATGTATAAATTAATCTTGTTCCTCGAACAATATGCTTACACTAACATAAGATGGTGCACAGCTTGCAACACGAACAAACAGTAATAAACAAATGGAAAGAGGCCAAATCAAGACTGCCAAAAAAGCGAGTTATTCAAAATCTAGCAATCATGTCACCTTTTTCAACAATATATCTCTAAATAGCTAAAGCAAATTTTCCCTACAAACTCACCAGAATTATATAATAACATTAATGTGTTATGAAATACGGCAGATTCGAGCCCAGAAATTTTCTAACTTTAATCTATTTATTGAAAACAAAATTATCCTTTTGAAAATATCGCCTCACAGAATAACGTGTAGGAAGCAGCTGCAAACTTTCTTACCAGAACTAGAGCAGGCATACAGCTCGAGATTGTTATTGTTTACATTTGTGCTGAAAACACCATCCATAAGAAAAATCCGATTTAAATCAAATTTTGTGATTAAAAAAAAAGAAATCATGATCTTGGCCAACCGCTGCTTCTGGGCAGAGCTGTAGTGATAAACTCTTAGTAGATGAAAGGTATAAGGTCTAACATTTTCAGTGCCTATTTTTTAAAAAAAATAATGAGCAGACGTTTTGTCAATGTAGATTAAAATTGGTTCAAAATTCTTTAAAATGTAACCTCTGTAAAGTAAAATTAGCAAAAAAAACTTGTTTTATTGCTGAAATATACCAGCGCTGTCCACCACGTTTTAGTAAACCATTAGCGCAATCCACTATCACCCTGAATTACGACCACCTATAACTAAAGATAAGAATTTAGGAAATCATGTAACTTTTCCTTCATTCAAATAGGATTCAAATTGCTGTACATTTATTGTGCAGTCAAGTGAAAGAATTGGATCAAAATGCACCAAAAGAAATAAAAGGGTTTTAAATAATTATTTCGTAACATCTTCTAACTTAAATAGCTACATTATACTTGTTATAAGCAATGCAGTATGGACCTTCTATTCAAAACAGAAATAACATGGGGATTATGGAATACAAACAGGACTTAATACTTGCGGCATTACAATAGAAATTTTGCTGCTCTAACACTAATAAAGGGCGGAGATTGTGTTTTTTCCTCCTCCATTTTAAAGTTGTTTAAGCAAGACACAAAGTTGATTAATCAAGTCGCCATTGTTCTGCATAGGAAATTTGTCTTAATAAAGCAATTGCTTCAAGAGAATAGGGCAATTAGACAATTAATTTTTGTTTTATTTACTCTTGTCAAAAATGCAATAAATTTATTCATTTGAATTGAAAATCTTCACTTAAAATATTTAAGAGTAGCAATTTGCATTCGTTATGTGGTGTTTTTATTTCAGTTAAATTTTGAATTATCTTTCTAATGTCAAATATGTGTACAATATTTTTTGAACCATAAAACACATACTTTACGCAACATTTTAAAAATCTTTGATATAAAATGTAAAATAAAACTGCTCCTTTAAAAAAATATTAAATAAAGCTAAACTGTCTGTATATTCAGTGAAATAAAACTAAAGAACTGTTAAAAAAAACCTGTCACTGGCTTGAATTGAAAAATTATTTACAAGAGCGCATTGTTTTGATACATAATTTAAGAAAAGTATTATAGATTAGATAAGATTATAGATTAGATAAGATTATAGATTAGATAAGATAATTGATTAGATAAGATAAGATTATTGATTAGATAAGATAAGATTATAGATTATATAAGATAAGATTATAGATTAGATAAGATAAGATTATTGATTAGATAAAAATCTTTAATAACGTTAAAATATTTTGCAAGATCCATTAATTTATTTATAAAAATTATTCACTGGATAAGCCCAAACTGGAAAAGAAAGCCTAAAACAGAACTTCTACAACAAATCTACGAAAAAGAATAATAAAAAAATAAAAAACTAATGAGTAGAAAATTAAAAAAAATATCAATTAGAAAATCTGAAAACTGTCAATTTTCTTTTTGATAAAAATTATTATTTTAAATTAAAAGAAATAGACGAAAGAAGCTTATAAATGAATCTCGCAAAATGATGAAAAATCAAGAGCTCTCTAACGCCAGAATGACGCCAAGCACTAAATGTCAAGTGCTTGCTTTAGCTAAAGAAGAATATACAACGATAGAGATTGCTAATAAAGGATACAAAAAAAAGGGTTGAAAATAAAAAATAAGCAAATAAAAGCAATAAATTAAATAATTTTACTTGTTAAAAATAAAAAATATTTTCTGAATTAAAAAAGATAGTTGAAGGAACTACAAAGGGTAAGAAAGAACCACTATGACGCATCTTTAGAGGTAATGCAAGATAGTGGGACGAAAAATAAAAAATAAAGATAAACAAAGACAAATATTGACAGAAAATTCAAAATTTTTTTTGATAAAATAATTTTATTCGATTTTGAATTGAACGAAACGATAAAGACGAATGAAAATATAAGATACATTTATACGAATAAGAAAATATGTAAATGTAAAAATATGAATAGAGAGATAGAAAGCATGCAATATGTATATAGAAAATATGTAAAACTGAAACAGAAAGATGGGCGAAAATAAAAAACAAGTTAATAAAAAAAGCTAAAGAAGGAATCTTCACACCACATATATGAAGAAAAAATTTAAAAACAAAACAGAAAATTCAGCAGCTAAAAAATAGTAATCAATGCAAAAAAAGGAAAAAGCAATCGGTAAAACTTATTGAATAAATTACATTATTTACAACTGTTGTTTTAAAATACACCGAACAGGTAGAAGAAAAAAAAGCATAAAAAAGAACCTTTGTAAAACATAAATGCAAAAAAAAAAACTTTGAATTTTGTTTGATAAAATTATAACCTTGAACTATACGAAGGGGTGAAATAAAGAGAAAGAAAAAATAATCTTTATAATACGCCTACTAAGTCAAAAAAACATCGAATATTATGAATTTCGTATGACAAATATGTAAAATAAAGTATGTAAAGAGAGTATGTAGAAAAAAAAATGAATAAATGAAATTAAGGCATGAAATTAAAAAAAAACTGAAAATAAGGAACTATGTCAAAAAAAGTTTTGCTCAAATTGGAATGGTTAAAAAAATTATAAAGAATTAAGTGTCTGCAGTCAATTATCGCCTTGTTTCAGAATATATACGGAATCAGAGATGGCAATGATAATGAACTAAGCTTCTAAGTTCAATGATAATGAACGAAGATTAATGCGAACTTATAGCAATTAAAACAAAAACTTATAACAATTATTATTAATTTCAGAGCAAAGCTTGTATTTTTAAATGTAAGAATATTTGCCTCATTAGTTTGCTTGAAATGGAAGTATAACAACAAATCCTATAAATTACATGCGCATCCTAAAAATTACTCATCTGCACCCTAATTTTTTTTTGGGGAGCTTTTAAATTTAGGCCGTAACTTTTCAAATTTACTTTCATGAAATTTCTGAAATACTTTTTAAAATGTTTGCAGTTGTAAAAATTATAAAGTCATAAGACTACGTTTCGATTACGATAGGAATAATTTTAAAAAAAGGGAAAAAATCTAAACCGGTTAAAAAATTTAAGCAGAAAAGTGACTGGAACAAAAACTTACTCTACAAAGTAGGACCACAAATATACTGGGTGCCTTACTTTTGATGATCCGTTAGAGGCTCCTGCTTCTGTTATTCTGATGAATGCTTCGGGACTATATAAAAGACAAAAGTGAGAAAAGTCGCCATCTCCTACAAGTTTTTTCTTGAACATAGACCAGAGATCCAATTTAAGTTCCTTGATCAGTTTTAAGACAATATCAATAGTCCCGACGTTATTAAATATCACATTATAAGAAATATGATTAAATATGCCATTAAAAGTAGTATATGTAATGTTATTATCTTTAGCGCTGTATGCAAGAAGAAAGCGTTTTTCGTCAACGTTAAAATATTCCGCCATTGCTCGAACTGTGATAGGTAATTGTACGACACAGTATAGCCTGGTAAAANTTTTTTAAATTTTTTTTTAATATTAATTTTAGATTTTATAAGACTAAAATTTAAAATTTTTTTTTTACTGGAATGGTCTTACAACAATAAAAAGCTAATTTCTAATAAATATGATATGAATATGGGACAAAATTTAGTTAAATATACTGTCCTTTAAGAACTTAATTAAAAATTATTTTGGGATTAAAATACACTGAAGGTATATGTTATAACTTTGAAATACGGGATATGCTAAGGAACTCTCCTTTCACAAGAATCTTTCCATATCAAATTTATGGGTTCTGAAGGATTAATTTCTTAATATAGATTTTGCGCGTTTTAATAAAAATTCTGCTTTTTAGAGACTTTCTGCATTGATGTGCTTTTATATTTTATCAGAAAATACGAAGGTGAATAATGACTGGTTGCATACTTAATAAGTCGCTACTATTTTTAATGAATAATTATGTGGCGAGTGGTTATTTTCAGACTAACATGCCATAACCATACATTTGCCATAGCCACAGATGTTGCCATAACTACGTGAAAATATATTAAATGCTTATTTAAGGATAAAACACACTTGACCAATTTTAATAAAGCAATGCTTTACTTAAATAAGAATTTGGTAACTCACAAAAATTTTTTTATTGACACAACATTCCTTTCTTAATATTTCAATATTATATAATTCAATGTTTATATATTATAAAAAATTACTCTGCAATTTTTTCTAACTTAAATTACTACATTTTAGTTGCTATAAGTGGTTCAGCATAGGCCCTCTGTTGAAAATAAAAATAACATGTGGTTTATGGAATAAAAACATGTACATCTGTATTATACATCTGTCATTATTATAGGAGGTTCGCTGTTTCAAAAGAGCGCACACTGCATCTCTTACTGACAAATTAGATTGTAATTATTATATGAATTTTATTTTAAGTTAAGGAAAGAAGTTTTATTTTTTGAAAGTACCAAACCACATACACTTTACTTTTCTTATTGACAACTGCTCGGCAAGGATAAAATATTAATAAATAAATAAATAATTGGATAAAAATCAAAGTAATTCTGATCTCACTTCAGATACGTAAATTGTTTATGTGAAAATAATCTTAGTCTTGAGCTTATGCTTTTAATTAATTAAAAGTAACGGTAGCTTAAACTGTTCAGTTTTTTCCTATTACCTATTACTTAAATAAAGAAATTATGTTAAAAAAAATAATTGTTTTGGTTTAGCATTAAAATTTTTTGAATATTCAAGTTCATTTTTGAATTATCAAATTTGAATTAATAACTTATCTGTGAATTTATTCATAGAAATTTCTGAATTTAATTATTGAATTTATTGCAATTTTTCTATAGCTTTATAGTTAATTTAATGCTTAGTTACTTTCTTCTTTATACTTAATTAGCATCTAAATATATAGACTACGAAAATCGCAATCGCTCAAAATTGTAGGTCAAATAAGTTTCCATTTATTTATTTTGCAACTGATAAAAACACCGAACATTTTAAAACCAAAAGGCTACAGTTTACCTCACTACCAGAGATAAGGTGTCTATTCTAAAGTATAAGCGTTTAAAATGATCTAAATACTCCAATTTTGGCTGAAACTAAACAGATATAGGTTAGCGTTAGTAACACATAAAGAATAAGTTTAAAAAAAAAAAATTTATTCTGCCTAAAAAGTACGTAATTAAGAATGCGCCAAACCAGTAAAAAAAGAAAAATGTTTATTATGAAGAAACATTTTTGCTTGCTGGTTTGTTTAGTTCTGAACTTGAAAGGGTATTGTTGCAGTTTTTGGTATTTCATGAAATCTCATCGCTCATCCTATATATATATATATATATATATGTATATATATATATTTGTCTCTTTTGAATAGTGATATTGTATAGTTTGCTTGAATAGTTGCATTTTAACATTATGATAATAATATAATATTGTTTAATAAAATTGTGTAATCTTGAATTTAAATAATATTTCATAAAATTGTGATAAACTCTATAAAAAATCATTGAGTTAATTGTATGCTATTATTAATAACTTTACTAAAATCTTCTTTGTTAATTTAGACTTTTTACCATTGTGCAAATCCTATTCGGATAAATCTCTGCGAATTGGGCAAATCATGTTTTTCACTTTATTTTTTAAATACGTGTTAACTTCCTAAAATCATTAAAGTTTTATAATTAAATATCTAACATATTAATTAAAAACTTCTTTAAATAACCCAGTATACCATTATTACCTCACGCGCATCCAATTTCGGACCCATAATCTTTATAGCTAACAAATCAAATGCGCTCAAATCAAACTCTCTCAGATTGGTTCCTGAGGTCGTATTCTATAATACCAGATTGGTTTGGGTATAAGTTAGCCTTAAATAAGTATAATGTATCTAAATTTTTAAAAAAAGAGTATTTCTACCTATCTTCAAATATTATTAATAAAGAAAAGGGAACCCAGATATCTAAGAAACTGGTGTAAAAGTTTATTTGAAAGAAAAGAGTGCTCCGTTTAAAAAATTACTTCCGTTAATCAAATTAAATAAAATATTAACGCGTTTTGATGAGCGAGTTTCTAATAGGGTTTTTATTAAATTAATTATTATGTACAGATTTTAAATATTTATTCGATTTACACAGAAATCATCTTTGAAAAGGTCGGAGTAACAATTTCAATCTTCTATGTAAACGTCAATGTTAAATCTTTCTAATGTCAACTAGAAATCATTTGTAATTTTTCCTAGTAAAAAGGCCAAAAAAATCGTAAAACTAATACCTTTTACTTATTACTTTAACTCTCTATTTTTGAAAAGCGAGGTTCAGGATACCTAACTAAACTATCTCATCTTTAACAAGAGAAAAATTTGTTTTTCTCAGACCATCATATATAAATCCTACCTTATCATTTTATCACTTACAACTTATAATTAAATTCAGCACTATATTTTATCAGTGTTGTAAGAAGGTATTACACTCAAAAATTTTTTTTTTTGCAAAATCCTGGTATGTTTTGGAAATATGTTCCCAAATTCTTCTGTCGCCAAATTTTTCTGTCCTTTTCCTGCAGTGTTGTGCAATTTTATTCAGTCTACAATCTGTAGGCAAGATCATATTCCCTCCAGATATATAAAATAACTGAAATCAGTTGTGAATTCTATATTCAATAAAGCCACCAAGCCGTTAAAAAACCATATACAATTGATTTGAGTGAGCTAATTGAACATTCATATATTTTATTCATAAGTAGTTCTCGGCATAGTTTTAAGTAATGTGATAAATGTGCAATTATAATAATGAAATTGAAAATGCCAGTACGTTATTAAGTATCCTCTTTACTAAAGATTTTAAAATATAATTTTGAACGCAACATTGAATGGTGGCATTTCAAATACACTAAAATTTTACATTATTAAAATATTACGCTTTGTAGCTATTTACAGGATTAATTTTGTGTTTCTTTTTCACTAAGTCACGTTTTCATAATTCTGTATGAGCTTTTGCGTTGACTTTTCATTAAATTGTGAATTAAATACTGCTTCTCATAAATGCTACTTTGAATGCTTTGAAAAAAGGCTCCAAAATTAATCAAAGCACCACTATAAAATACTATGTAAATCTATACAAAAGAAAACTTCAAATTGTAAGAAACAAAAATATCACATTATCAAACATATGTCACAAGTATTAATACTTTTAATGTTATATTGAGCTATATTGTCCTCACAATTTTCAAATTATCCATGCACTCTATTTTCTATGTAAATGTAAATAGATACTTCAAACAAACAAAAAATAAAAGAAGCAAATAACAATAAGCAATTAAATTGAAAGACACAAACAAAATATAATTACACATAGATTACATTGTTTATTTATATGCGGGAGAAATATTTCAACAGTGAAGCATGCAACATTTAAAATAATATCGTAAAAAAGTTTATAAGAAACATTAACATTTAATCATTAAATCATAATTAAAATGATCAAGTCTTTTATTTATTTCGTGAAATACTTTGAAAAAATTGATTTCAAGATAAAGTATTCATTCTATCTTGTGGAAATCTCTCAGAAGTAAATATTTCTGGACATGTTTGGGAATGCCCAGTTCCTCCACTCCTTCGGGCAACTTAAAGTTGTCTCCTAATTGGTTTCTGATGAAGCATCTTGAAAGGTGCTTCAGAGATCGTGGACGCCTGACAGAAGATTCTTCATAATTCACTAGATTGCAGTACCATTGCCATATGTTGTTTATCTCCTGATAATACATAGGATCGACCCCTTCAAAAAGCCTAAAAATATCAGTGAAGGTCAAAAGCGGATCTGGGATGGAGCTCCAGAGTACTCGCACGGCCATTTCGGTCTCTGCAGATTTACGGGTGATGTAAGTGAACCGCATATGAAGATTCAGAAACTGAAGCGCACGGAATTTGAGAGGATTTCTGGAAATATCATCCCAATTTTCTATCCACGTATTGTAGTTTAGAAAATTAAGAAACCTAAAAAGTAAAAAAAATTAATTAAAAAGACTCAAATTAAATTTTTTAAACGCGTGTAAGATGTGTTACTCTGTTTCAATACATTTTAAAAGTGATTTTCAACACGAAATTATAGCTGGTTCCGTTTTAAGGGGGATCTTAATTCAAAATAGAAGAAAGAATAGTCAAAATGGAAAGAAATTGCTAAGCTATTTTCCCAATTGTTTCAGCAGTAGATCCTCCAATTCACTTAATTTTTAAGATAGAAAATAATGCATTTTGAATATAACCGTGATCTTAATCATTTGATTTTTTTTAAATAAATTACAAGTTTAATTCAGCTGAAGCGTAAAAAACATAAACTTAAACAAACATAATTTTTTTAAAATTTAACAATAATATACTTAATAAAAAATATTATTAATTTAAGTTTAAAATGTTTCAATATAATACAATTAATAAATATATTCTTAAAGGTGTGATTTTTTAAATGTCAGATGCCATTGATAATGAATGATTTTTATGGAAGCCATCGTTTTTATTACGAAATAATAAAAGGCACATGCAATGAAATTACAACAATAATAATTTCATTATTTCAATAAAATGTGCATTGATTTAAATAAAATGGGTTTTTTTTTTAAAACAAATGAATAATTTAAACAAATTGAAAAACAAATTGATTAAAAAAATTATTTTAAACATAAAAATCAAAGTAATTCTGATCTCACTTCAGATACGTAAATTGTTTATGTGAAAATAATCTTAGTCTTGAGCTTATGCTTTTAATTAATTAAAAGTAACGGTAGCTTAAACTGTTCAGTTTTTTCCTATTACCTATTACTTAAATAAAGAAATTATGTTAAAAAAAATAATTGTTTTGGTTTAGCATTAAAATTTTTTGAATATTCAAGTTCATTTTTGAATTATCAAATTTGAATTAATAACTTATCTGTGAATTTATTCATAGAAATTTCTGAATTTAATTATTGAATTTATTGCAATTTTTCTATAGCTTTATAGTTAATTTAATGCTTAGTTACTTTCTTCTTTATACTTAATTAGCATCTAAATATATAGACTACGAAAATCGNGCTTCGTTAAAAAGCATGGATTAACTAGAAATAGAAAGATGTATGAGCGCACAACGACGCAGCAAGTAAGATGACGGAAAATTGTCGCGGTTGCTTCACCTTGAAAGGAGTGGGTCAATGGGAGTGTCTTCTCCACTTACTCCTAGCTCCATGAGGTGGTCAGCCGAACGCGAAACCCCCAGTGTTTAGTTCCCAAGCATTCTTGGTACTCATTTATCGACCCACTGAAGGGATGAAAGGCTGGGTCAAACTTGCCCAACCAGAGGATAGAACCAGGGAACTGAGGCGCGATAGCGCGAAGCGTTACCGCTCAGACACCGGGCGAGCGGTAGCAGTTCAATTTTAAAGCTAACGAATGAATGATTCTGCTATGACGAGTTTTATTAATTTAAAGTTGTAACATCCAGTTCAATATGTGATAAAATTAATGAATTTAGTTTTGCATAATCTAAACCTATAACAATCCCAAATAGTTGTCTTAAATCAGACAATATATCATTTATATACATCATGCATCACTCAGGCGGTGCAAAAACTTAAGTTTCCCCCTGGTAAGATAAGCCCTAACTACGCTTTTGCGAGTACTAGAGTGCCTAGGGTAGAAGAGTGTGGACAAAAGAGAAACGATTCCTGATTGGTGGAAAGAAAAACTTTACCGCCGGAGGCGAGAGTGGAAAATTCGCCATTGGAATAACACGGAGTGAAAATTATCTGCCTCAAAAAATTTATGTTCTGCATTAATAAAGGCATGTAATAAGTTCATTACTTACTTTTTTTCAATAAGAAACTTCACAGTTACAGTGAATGTATAAATTAAGGCTGAAAATTTGGATATTTATTAGTTATATGAATTTATCCCTATTATTACTTACTTGCGCGCTTGCTTACTTTTGTTTATTACATTCCAAAGAGAGCAAGGTGATAAAATAACTAATGATTTCATAAGAATAAATATATTTACTTTTAATAAACATAATTTCTATTTAAATTACCTATAAATTTTAAGATTTGAGCATCTTTTTATCAGAGCTTCAGAAGTGCAGAGTTTGGCGATATTACTTTGAAATGTTGGCGCGTTACAATGTTCGCCACTCTACAGTTGTTGCCACTCTACAATGTTCGCCACAATACAGGCACTCTAGTTAGTACTACCAAGATTTGGTTTTTTACACTTGATTGCATATGGCAAGTTGTATTTCTCAGAATAATTTTTAAAAAAACGTGAAAAAGTAAATAACTATAGAATGTTTTGAAAGAAGAATTCTCTAAATACATACACTTTTCAAGTTGTAATTGATTTAAAATGTACTTAGCCGAGTTAAATTGTTTCTTAAAAGATTAAAATTGAGTTGCTTACCTCAAAATAAAATAAAATAAAATTTCTCAATCAATTTTAACATAAATATCTAACATAACACAGTTAAACAGATTTTATTAGATTACTGAGGTAAGATGCATTATTGTAAATGGATATACAAGAATTTTTAGATGGTTTTTATTCATTTGTCACTTCATTTTATAAAAGAAAGTGAAATAAGAAATTAGATTTAAAAAAATGTAATGAAAGGAATAGCAGTAAGTCGAACGTAAAAATAATTAATTATTAATTTAAAATAAAAACATTTATTATTTTCAAAATCAAAATAGAATGTATAAATAAGACTTCGAATCTTACATTAAGCAGAAAAAATAATTTTTTTATGTTAAATTCTACTGGCACAGTATGTATTATGCATTTTGGTGTCGGATATAAACCATCAAAAGTATGTAGGAATTTTTTTTATTAATCAAAATTTAAAATGTTTCTACACATTTGTCAGGATAACCTATCTTTTTACAGTTTACTTTCGATATTTTTTATTACATTTTCTATTATTAGTGTGAATTTAAAAAAAATGCACTTGTTACAGATTCGCCTGTCGTGGTTAAAATTTCAAATGATATATCCTTTTATTTCACATCTTATAACTTCTTAAAAACTGATATATATATAAGTTAAAATGAGGGATTGCTTGACTTTGCTGAGAAAGAATAATTTACCGATTTCATTGGATAAGAGTACAAAAATTTTCAGAAGAAGAGTGCAAGAAATAATGTATTATTGACTTATTATCAACTAATTTTTGGAGAATTTTATAAAATTTTTTAACCGTTTTGAATTGTTTTGTCAAAAAAGAAAATACCCCCAAAGCATCAGAACAAACTTGAACGATGAATGAATTCAGTTCATGGACTAGAAGCAAATAAAAAACTTTACTTTTATAAAGAGAAGAAATATATCCTAACCCATTCTTCCACCTACACCATAATCTTTGCCTTTTCTAAACTGTATAGTCCCATAGTTTTCAACGAGGTCAAAAGTTTCCCCATTCATTTACGAACCATGGGAAAGTTTTAGATGCTAGCATGAAATGTGCTAGTTCATCTCCACAGTTAGTGGTAGTGTAAGTAACTATTAATCATAATGATTTTCATTATGAGACTTGGATAAACATGCATTTATCTGCAGCTGTATCCTTTATCTGACATCCAAAATATTGAAAAGAAAAAAAATGTTAATTAGTTAATAAAAGCTCATTAAACGGTTCTTTCCGTGTCTCTCTCTCCTTCCTGCTGTCAAAGGAAGAATTTGAAGAGAAAGTGTTCACTAAAACAATAAAAATAAAACAAAATCTCTGCTTCATAATAAAGAATGATTTATTTTTTATGAGTTGAGCTGACACAACGTGTGCATAAAATATCAAAATTAAATTTTGAAGAGTCTCTGGGCTTAGAAATTTCCGAAAAAAAGAATGTAAATATTAGCATAAATTTATTTAAAAATGTATATCTTTTCTATCCAAATTATGTCAACATTTCAGATTTAAATAATAAACATATGTTAAAAAAATTTAAGTTTCAAATATTACTTATTATTAAAAATATTTAAAACAATTAAATAATTTTGAAAGCTTAAAAAGAAAAATCATACTTATATTCAGTTCATAATCACACTTAAATTCAGTTATATGTTCTGTGCTCCATAAATAAAATTATACTTGGAACAAAACTTTCAGTTCTTAACAAATAATGGTGAAAAAAATAGAGTCTTTTTTATTTTTTGTTATAAAATTTGTTTTCACTATAATTAAGTAGAGCAAATCATATACTTTCGACATTCATCCAAATTATGTCGACATTTCAGATTTAAATAATAAACATATGTTAAAAAAATTTAAGTTTCAAATTTTACTTATTATTAAAAATTTTTAAAACAATTAAATAATTTTGAAAGTTCAAAAAGAAAAATCATACTTATATTCAGTTAATAATCACACTTAAATTCAGTTATATGTTCTGTGCTCCATAAATAAAATTATACTTGGAACAAAACTTTCAGTTCTTAACAAATAATGGTGAAAAAAATAGTGTCTTTTTTATTTTTTGTTATAAAATTTGTTTTCACTATAATTAAATAGAGCAAATTATACAATTTTTCTCGAGTTAACATTTGCAATTTTTAAATGTAGTGTAAAGTATGAACAGTGTTCCAAAATATGTCCTAATATTTTCTTTGGCCCACTGAGAGGCCTGATAGTGTCTAATTGAAATAAAAAGAATTATTCTCTAAGAAGAAAAGAAAACTGTGTGAACTCTCCTCCCGCCCATCTCAAAAATAAATTGCTTTTCAATAATTTACAGTACACAATTTAAAAATAAATAAATAAATAAACAAAAATAATCATGAACAAATCTATTGTTATCTTTTTAAAAAAGTTTCAAAAAAATATACACTATCAATGAAGAAAATTTTCATTTAATCAAATTGCTGTTTTATTTGATTTTCAGTAAACATTATTGGCATATTTATTTCGTTAAAATCTAAGGTAATCAAAGATCGAAGTTATACTTTAATTAAAGATTTGACAATTTTAAAACTTAATTAATAATTAATCGAAACGAAATTTAAGTCAAAAATAAATACTATTTGTAAATACAGTTTATTTATTTAAATTTTTTAATTTGTGCGAAAGAATTTGCTTTCGTTTGTATAATATTCAAAAACAAAATTCCGTATTTATGAACATTAACAGCTTGTAAAATTATACATATATAGAAAGGGTTCATACATATGTAGATCGTTGTCGAATATTTCATAATGAAGTTAAATTCACGTTCAATTTTTATATTAAGGATAATTTTGAGCAAGGTTAATAATTGATCGTAATTGAAGTGCATTAAGAAAGTTATAAGATGCCAGTATCTTTTACTCAGTGGAATAAAAGATATTGAGATTATTAATTGGTGTTCTAAAATTAAAAATTATATTAAGAACTTTTATTATGAACTTTTATTCCGACTAGCTTCTTGGCATCCATTTTTTCTTCGTTTCCTTCTGCGCATGCTTAGACACAATCTTTTTTTTAAACTATAAACATTTAAAGGAGATTATTGTAAGCAACATTCTTATGAAAGATGTCATCATTATCTAAAGAGAAGAGCGAGATATTTTCTACGAAATGTTATTCCATATGCATGTAGCTCCATTTCGCTAATTTTGTTCAACATAAGAAATTACTTCACAGCAGTTTATTTTGAATGGAAGAAGGGGTTAGTCGAATCTTGGTTTGTGCCGAACGGGTACGAATTAAACGGGTGTATCTAAAACGGGTAGGTGGTTCTAATTACAGCCAACATTCAAATTACAAAAGGTAAATAAACTGGATTAGATAATTATAATTTTGTTGAAAATAATTATACTTTTTATTGTTTAGAACGGGATCGATAAAATTTTTTTGATCTGACAGCTCTTAAATATAAATTTGAAACCCTTAAAAAATAATTATTACATAATAATCCCGAAATTGTAATTTTATTTTTCAATTTTTTTTTAAATATTAATTATAGATCGTATAGAACACTGATTTTTTTTTTCTGTACAATACAATAAAGACCCAATTTCAAAACTTTTGGAAAACTCTTTAACGAAACTTTTTTTTTTTCAAATTCAATCAAACTCTCCAAATTCAAGCAAAATGAATTAAGGCGTCGTCAAATATTATATCCAGTCCAAGAAATCAAGTGTTATAAATTGAATCGATTCAAAAATCTTTAATAATCTTCATAGAATATTCATTTTTAACATCTATCGAGGAAAGCCTAGCTCCAATAAAGTATTGTGAAAGAAAACACCTTTTTATCTCGTGTTAACAACGAAGCCCCTGTAATCCAGTTTCTCCTTTAGACAGTAACACCAGGTCAACCTTATCTCAGTTTTTTACTACTTTAGTCAATGGTGGAGCAAAAAGATGAACAAAATATTGCAACACAAGGTCTATTTATAGAAAACCGATCGAAAAAAAAATACTTTTTCAGAGGAGCCAAATCACATTTTTCTCTGATGAGAATACGCCAACACAATAAAAAAAGAAAAATATTTATTATCAAGAAAGATTTTTGTCTGCTTCTTTGTTTAGTTCTAAACTTGTTCGGATACTGTTGCAGTTTTCGGTAACTTCAGTTTTTGCAATATGGGCAACCTTGTTTTCTAATCATCGGCATTTCATGTCATCTCATACTCCAATTTCAATTCATTCATGGTTCATATTATCTATGGAAGTAAAAACACATTAGTTTTAATTGAAGCAAGAAAATTATTTTCATTCCGACAATTAAGAAAACTAATGAGTCAAAATTCTATAAATAAAATTTTAGAATATTTTTTTTTGCTTCTTTGCTTAGTTCTAAAATTCTACAGATAATATTTCAGTTTTCGAAAACTTTAGTTTTTCACTATAAATATGTCCATGTTTTATTTCTATTTTATAACCGTCGTTGAGCAGCCGACCCAATTTTTGGGTTTACAACTACTAATGTTCAACCCCGTAGTCTTGTATTTTTGAACCCAATCCAAAAGACAAGGGAGCTCCTGTATCAAGTATTGGGAGAAATTTGCTTTCATGGAGGACTTTTTGATTTAACTAACCAGCATTTGCGTTACATGGAGAGGAAGACCATGAGAACCTCACGAGACCACGAGAGATGTTTCTCACAATCTATCATCAAGTAATATAAACGAATATATTAATATCAAATCGTTATAATAAATATTTTAGACATTAACGGTACCTTTTGTAGTCATAGATAACATTAAATGTTGATTTGAATAGTAAGTTGACTAGTTGAGAAATAAGGGGACATAGCGGATGTGTAGTCAACATAAGGATTATTATTTTGCATTGCCTGGCAATAATTCTAGAAACAGTAGAAAAACTTTTCTTTTGTTAAGAAGAAATTAACGTATTACATTAGTAAAACACCACGTATTATTTTATTAAAATAACTGGTTAAAATTGTAAGAAGGAAGCGATGATCGTTTTTCGCTTTTTGGTATAGATGCCAGAAATTAATAAAAATGTTTTCCATTTAAAGATTTTTTCGTTATGATATTACACAGTTATCAGCAGAAAATTTCCCTTTACGCTTCTGTTTTCAGATTTTGTAATCTGGCAATTTTATTGCGTAAATATTTTAAATCATTATTGAAAGGTCCCGGTATAAGTACTTTAATTTGAATCAGCTGATCACTTTTGCTTTTTGTCTTGTTCTGTTTTTTCTTTACATTTTATTTTCTCTTGTTTGCTTGATACATTTTGTTTCAATTTTTTTGAGTGCTCTTCACTCTGATGTATTAATATATTTTGCTTTGACTACAATGAAAAATATTAGAAAGAACTCCTATTTGCGGAAATAATCTTGTGAGCTGATGAAGATATTATATCTTCTAATTCTTTTGCTTTCCAGCATTTTAATATATATATTTCTTTATTTTAAATATTTCTTTAAAAACATTTTATTTTAATAATTCTTCTTCCTCTCTTTTCATAAATTTTTTTTCCAAAGTAATATAATTTTCTGATACATATGAATAATACGAATACAATAATATACGAATAAGATTTAACACTAAAAAGATGACGTTTTTTATTGACCTGCATTTCGAAAAATACACATACTGAAAGTTTTGATTATTTCTCTCCTTTTCATTAGTCTGATCCAGTTTAACCTTCTACTGAATCGTTCACGTGTTTGCCATATAGGAATGTATATGTTAAAGTGAGTGGCCAAAATTAAGAGAATGTCGATTTTCATCAGTGAATGTTAACAATTACATAATTGCTTTGTTGATATCCGATTCTATATTAATTTACTCATTGATATTATTATATTCATTCGATATTTTAATATCTATTGAGGATAGACTAGACGAAACATCTGTGTTCGGAATACCGGTTAAATGCATACTGGTCAGTGACATATTACCTTAAAAATAACTTTGATGCTGGGATCACATCAAAGCAACTATGTGATTGTCAGTATCGCTGGTGAAAGTCAGCAATCACCAATTTCGGTCATCCACGATATCATATGTATATAATTCATATGTATATATCATATGTATATAACTCATTCAGATAGGTTCCTAAGGTCGTAGTCTAAATTACCAAATTGGTTTGGATATAATGTAACCCTTTAATAAGCATAATGTATCCAAGTTACAATAAAGAAAGAGTAAATTTACTTATCTTCAGTTGTCATTCCTAGAGAAAAGGAAACTCAAATATCTAAGAAACTTACGTAAAAGTTTATTAGAAAGAAAAGAGTTTTCCGTTTAATAAATTACTTCCGTTAATTCCGTCCTAAAGTAATGTGCAATTTACTTATTACTTTAACTTTCTATTTTTAAAAAGCGAGATTTAGAAAACCCAACTAAGCTATCTTATTTTTCAACAAAAGAAATGTTTTGTTTCTTCAGATTACATCTATATTTATATCCCATCCAATTATTTCACTTCTTGACAACTTACAATTAAAATCAATACTATTTTTTATCAGTGTTGAAAAAAGGTATTACACTTAACTTTATTTTTTATTTCTAAAAACCAGTTATGTTCCGGAAATTTGTATCCCAAATCTTTCTGTCGTGAGCATTTTTGCTTTTCCTGGAGTACTGTTCAATGTTATTCAGTCTACAATATGTAAGCAAAATCCTTTTCACTCTCGATATATATAATAAATGAAATCAGTTGTAAATTCTATATCCAATTAAGCCATCAAGTTAGAAAACGATATACAACTGATTTGAGTGAGCTAGCAGAACATTCATATATTTTACTCATAAGTAGTTTTCGGTTTCATCCCAAGTAATTATGATAAATTTAGAAAGGAAATTTAAAGTGCCAGTACGTTATCAAGTATCCTCTTTACTAAAATTTTTAGAAAAATACAATTTTGAACACAACATGGAATGGTGGCATTTTAAACACACTAAAATTTTACATTACTAAAAATATTATGTTTTGTAGCTATTCACATGTCAAAAGTATTTATTTTTTAATGCTATATTGCCCTCATTTTGTCCGTGTGCTGTTTTTACCATATAAATAGATACTTCAAACAAACTAAAGATAAAGGAAGCAATCAATTTATTCATATGCCGAAGAAATATTTCAACGGTGAAGCATGCAACTGTGAAAATAATATTATAAAGAAGTTCATAGGAAACCTTAACATTTCGAAACCATAATCACGTTAGTCATTTAAATAATCAAGTCAATTTCTTTCATGAAATACTTTGAAAAAATGATTCCAAGACAAAGTATTCAATCTATCTTATAGAAATCTCTCAGAAGTAAATACTTCTGGACATGTTTAGGAATGCCTAGTTCCTCCACTCCTTCTGGCAACTTAAAGTTCTCTCTTAAGCGGTTTCTGATGAAGCATCTTGAAAGGTGTTGCAGAGATCTTGGACGCCTAACAGAAGATTCTTCATAATTCACTAGATCACAATACCATTGCCATATGTTGTTTATCTTCTGAAAATATATGGGATCGATGCCTTCAAAAAGCCTAAAAACATCGGTCGTGGTCAAAAGTGGATCTGGGATGGAGCTCCAGAGTACTCGCACAGCCGTTTCGAGCTCTGCTGATTTTCCGGTGATGTAATTGAACCTCATATATAGATTCAGAAGCTGAAGTGCACGGAAATTGAGAGGATCTCTAGAAATAACATTCCAATTTTCGGCCCACGTACCGTATTCTTCATCATCAAAAAACCTAAAAAGTGAGAAAAAAAAATACTAAATAAAAGGACTCAAATTCAACTTTTTAAACGCATGTAAGAAACGTTACTCTGTTTCAATATTCCTTAAAAGTGATCGTGAACACGAAACTGAAGTTGGAACGATTTCAAGGGGATCTGAATTCTACAAAAGCACAGGACTTTATACTTGCGGCATTATTAAAGAAGTTTCGCCGCTATGGGGCATCTTACTATAGAGCGCAGATTGTATGCCTTTCAAGCTAATTATATGCAATTATTATGAGAATTTAATTTCGAGTTAATAAAAAAAGAAGCTTCATGTTTTAAAAGTACCCCACTACAAACACTTTTTATTCTGTTGACAACTGCATGGAAAGGGTAAATATTAATAAATAAATAAATAAATTTTTAAAAAATGCCGGTGTATGAGAAAAATAATCTTAGCTTTAAGTTCACGTTTTTAATTTTGTAAATTCATACTCGGGATTTTAAAGCATTGTTTAACCTGCACAGTCTGCTGAATCGGAGAATATGGCCGATCTTGATTCTTTTTTCTTTCACCGAATACTTATGTGTCGATGTTTAAACTGCAAAATATAAAAGAATCCCACCACATACACTTTTTTTTCTATTGACAACAGCTCGGCAAAGATTAGATATAAATAAATAAAAACTTGATTATCTCCTCTTTAACGGAATATTCAATTGTTTGAAAATTAAATTCACAAAAAAAAAAAACGTATCATAAATTTTTGAACTTTCATTTTATGAATGAGTTTAATCATTGCTGTAATGGTAATGTTGTTCCACTTGCGTTAATGATTACAAATTCAAAATTAATTTTTAATAAGAATTTCGGCAATAATTTGAAGAAAGCATTCACTCTTTCTTTGATTAAACTAATTGGTAAAAAGAATCTTTATAGGAGAAAACTTTCTATTGTTGCAATATGTTATACACAAATTTACATTCTATAAACTAAGTAACGAATGAAAAAAAAACAGACATGAAAAATAGCGCAATTCTTGAAAGCAAAATTGGATTTCTTGCTAACGTAACAAAAATAGAGAATGGATTCATAACTAAGGGTGCATTTACAACTGTTTCCTCGGCCATCAACAAAAATATTAACAATATTTTTATAAAAAACTTAGTTCCGGTCTTACTTGTTTTCAAGTTTAAAATAAATCCAATACTTAGTTTTCTTTAAAATTTAAATATTTGAAGAAGAAAAAAACGTATTTTGAAAATTTTGTACATAAAATCCAAGTTTACATTCTTCATTAATTAAGACAAGAAAACGATTGCTCGCTTTTTATGTAAAGGAGGTTATTATACAAGTAATTATCTCGTAATTCTGGAGAAAAATGTACTATTCCTTCCGGGAAGAAAAAAATATCTTTGAAAAAACATTTTCTTGATAATTCCATAATTTAATAAATTTACAAGTTTTTAAAAGTTATAAATCCTTCAAAATCTTGCAAGAATTTGGACTAACATTAAATATATATTTGAAATATGATTTTGAGAAGATTTAAAAATAATTGCCATTACAATTATACTTCTATTTTCCAGTTTTCAATTAATATAACTATTAATAAAATCGGTAACTAAAATATTTATATCAGTGCATTATTTATATCATACGTGTTATTTCTTAATTGAATGCAACAATTTTCGCTATAAGGAATTTCATGTTCTTGTAGGTTTTGTTCTACTCCTTAATCGCCACTGCATATTCCATCATCCTGGAAAAAATCCTTACTTGGGGATTCTTCTATTTCATTATTAAATTTCAGTTATTAATTAATTATTATTAATTAAGTAATTTAATTATTATTAATTTTAATAGTTTTTCTGTGGTTTTATATGCATAACAATTTGACAGATTTAAAAATTTACAAGATGTGGTGAAAAAGTTAATTACATTACAGAATGGAAATTAACTAATGTGTTTTTAAATCGTGAGCTCATTTCACTTTGTTTCTTCTTTCCGCACGCAATATAAAATATTTCATAGCATAACTCTTAATGCAAGGATTTTTTTTTCGATATTAACAATACTAAACGAAGGATCCACTATTTTAAAGTTGTTTAAACAAGAAAAAAACTGTTTGAAATCGTATGCCTGGCCTTTACACAATTGTTCTGCATAAAAGTTGACTCAATACGGCAACAGCCTCATTGAGAATTGGACAATAAGACAATTTATTTTTCTTTTATGAAGTTACATGAAAAAAATTTGGCCAGATGTTTTTTTGTAGCGTTAATATTTTTTGAGTTAAAACAATAAATAACTGAATATCCTATTTAACGAAATTTTCTCATGTCAAATAAATTTACTCAATTGAAAATCTACACTCGGAAAATTTAAAAGTGGCAACTTGCATTTGCTATGCGGCATAGGATTATTTATCGTAGTTAAATTTTGAATCATCTTTCTAATGTTAAATATGTGGACAATATTTTCTGAACCAAAAAGCAAATACTTCACACAACATTAAAAAAATCTTCGATATATAATATAAAATAAAACTGCTCCTTAAAAAAAATATTAAATAAAGCTAAACTATCTGTATATTCAGTGAAATAAAACTGAAGAACAATTAAAAAGAACCCGTCAATGGCTTGAAGTGAAAAATCATTTACAAGCGCGCATTGTTTTGATATATAATTTAAGAAAAGTATTATAAATTAGACAGGAATCTTTAATAATGTATATAATATTTTACAGGATGCATTATTTTTTTTTAAAGTTTATTTACTTAATGTAAATAGGTTTTTCGCAAGAAAGGCAGTAAATTAAAAAAAAGAAAAACCATGAGTTTTGTACGAAAAAGTCCATAAAACATTAATTTAAATTTAAACAATAGTTTAAGCCCAAACTGGACAAGAAAGCCTAAAACAGAACTTCGACAACAAATCTGCGAAAAAAAATTAAAAAAAAAAAGAAAATAAATAAATAGCGCAAATGAAAAACTAATGAGTATATAAAAATTATCGCTAAGAAAATCTGAAAATTATCAATTTTATCTCATAAAGCTAAAAGTTATTATTTTAAATTAGAAGAAATAGACAAAAGAAGCTTAAAAATGACGCTCGTGAAAAGATGAAAAAACAAGAGCTCTCTAATGACAGGATGTCGCCAAGCAATAACTGTGAAGCGCTTGCTTTAGCTAAAGGAGAATATACATAGATTCAGATTGCTAATAAGGAATGCAAAAAGAAAAGAAAAAAAGAAGAAGAAAAACGGGTAGAATTTAAAAAAAAAACTATAAACTAATGAATTTTCTTGTTAAAAATCCAAAATATTTTTCAGAATTAAAAAAGATGGGTAAAGGAATGATAAGGCTTAAGAAAGAATCCCTGCAACGCATCTTTAGAGATAATGCAAGATAATGAGACGAAATTAAAAAATGAAGGCAAATAAAAGCAAATATTGACAAAGAAGTATTGACAGAAAATATAAAATTCTGTTTGATGAAATAATTATATTTGATTTTGAGTTGAAAGTATTGGGTAACGAAATGATAAGGAAGCTTATAATAAAAATATGAGAAAAATTCATTCAAAGTAGAAAATATGTAAATGCAAAAATATATAGAGAAAGATAGAAAGCATCTAATATATGCATAGAAGATATGTGAGACTAAAACAGAAAAATGGGCAGAAAATTAAAAAAAAAACAAATTTGGAAAAACAAGTTAATAAAAAAAGCTAAAGATGAAATCTTCACACCACATCAATCATTAATCACTTTATTGGATAAAAATCAATCAGAAATCAATTAATCATTTTATTGGATAAAATTATAACCTTGAATTAATGCGAATGGGTAAAATAAAGAGAAAGAAAAAATAAACCTTACAATACATCTATTAAGTAAAAAAAAAAAGAACGGAAAATTATATATTTTGTATGATAAATGTGTAAAATTAAATATATAAAGGGAATATCTAAAAGAAAAAATGAATAAATAAATTTAATTAACTAGGATATGAAAAAGAGGAAATAAAAAATA
Organism: Parasteatoda tepidariorum; assembly: GCF_043381705.1. Taxonomy (NCBI): domain Eukaryota; kingdom Metazoa; phylum Arthropoda; class Arachnida; order Araneae; family Theridiidae; genus Parasteatoda; species Parasteatoda tepidariorum. The sequence continues at coordinate 22,563,312 of NC_092204.1, forward strand.
AATCTGAAAATAAGGAACTTTGTCTTACAAAGTATAATATTATTTTGATCAAAATGAAATAGGTAAAAAAAAGTTATAAGAAATTAGGAATCTGCAGTTAACAATTGCTTTGTTGAGAATATATAAAGGAATCAGAGAAAACAATGATAATAAACTAAGATTAATGAGAACTTATAGCAATTAAAAATAACTTATAACAATTATTATTAATTTAAGAGCAAACCATGTATTTTTAAATGTAAGAATATTTGCCTCACTAGCATTGCTCGAAATGAAAGTTACATATCCCATAAATTCCATGCATATCCCTAAAATTACCCATCTGTACCCCAATGTTAAGGTAGGAGCGTTCTTTACTTTAAATATAAGGAATTCAGTGTAATTTTCCTTAAATTCTAGGTTTAAAGATATTTAAAGTTTGCATCAACTCTACATTTATTCTAAAATTATTTTCTATTACAAACTGGACCAGGTAGAATTTTTACGGTTTAAAAAAATTTTCTGCTACCAATGGTCTTAATAGGAAAGAGACAGTTTTTGGTGCTTAAAAAAATCTTTACATACGTTTAAGGATATACCCTTTAAAGGAAACAAAACAGTCGTAACTTTTTAAATTCACTTACATGAAATCTCTGAAATATCTATAAAAATGTTTGCAGCTCTATAAAATTTCAAGTCATGAAACTAAATTTCGATAACGATACCAACTATTTAAAGAAAAAGGATAAAAATCTAGACAGGTTAAAAATTTAAGGTGAAAAGTAACTGAAATAAAAACTTACCCTATAAAGAAGGAACGGTGATACAGGTGTCTTGCTTTTGTTGATCCATTAGAGGCTCCTGCTTCTGTTATTCTGATGAATGCTTCGGGATTTCTTAAAAGACTACCGTGAGAAAAGTCGACTTCTTTACCTGGAAGTTTCTTCTTGAACATAGACCAGAGATCCAATTTAAGTTCTTTGATCACTTTTAGGACATTATCAATAGTCCCGACTTTATTAAATACCACATTATAATAAATATGATGCAATATGCCATTAAAAGTAGTATCTGTAATATCATTAGCTTTAGCACTATATGCAAGAAGAAAGCGTTTTTCGTCAACGGTAAAATATTTATATAAAGAAGCGGCGTCTAAACAATAATAATCACCCTGGTTATTGATAAGGTATTCCGCCATTGCTCGACTGGTAAGATTGACTTGCTCGATCTGTGATAGGTAATAGTAAGACCTAGTATTGACTGGTAAGATTCAAGTTATAAAGTAATAAATTCAAGATTATTAAACTAGTTGCACCCTTATGCCAGCTAGTACGCATGCGCAATGTCCATTTTGCACTGGCCAATAGGATTGAACGTCATACGCACCGTCATTTGTTAAAGTACGCATGTATTCCGTCACCTTTTCTAAAGACTAGTAGACTCCTCCCCCCAGTACGCTTTGCACACACGTGGTTCGTACTTTTTCTTTTTTTTTCCCCTAAGAATCCTGATTTTTCAAAAAAGGAATATAAATAAAAAACAAAAAAATAAAATAAGTCAATTGAAAAAGAAAAGGAATAGACTTTATTTTCTTCCTAAAACACAAAACTGTTATAGTTTTATGCATGAAACTCCAAGATTATTATAATTAGGATTAATCATAACGAAACTAAAGGTTACATAGATTTGTAAACTAATTAACCGTATTTAAAAAAAAAAATATTTGAACCTAGAAAATCAAATTTTGTGACACAATAACCTATTGAGTCTGTGAGATATATCGGAAGGCCGTTTTCATTTAAAAGCTTTTTTTTTTTATATGAATGTTATATTAAATTAATTTTAATGTTAGATTAAATTTATATATACATATATTTTAAAAATTGTTTCGGAGTAATCTTGCAACTAATCTATCAATAAAGATATTATGAATATGGGACAAAATTTAGTTAAATATATTGACCACAAAGAACTTTACTTGAAAATAATTTGGGAGGAAAAATACATTAAATGTACATGTAATAACTTTGAAAAATTTGATATGTTAAAGAACACTCCTTTCACAAGAATCTTTCCATATCAAATTGATAGATTCTGAAGGATTAACTTTTTTAATACAGATTTTGGACGTTTTAATGAAAATTCTGTTTTTCGGAGACTTTCATCATTGATGTACTTTTACTTTTTATCCGAAAAAATGAAGGGGAAGGACAGGTTTTTTTGAATAATTATGTGGCGAGCGAGGTTTTTTTTTTTTTCATGTCTATCACGAGACCGTTCTGTCATGACCTCTAAAAAGTATATTTAATATTTATTTAAGGCCAAAACACACTTCACCAATTATAAGAAAGCTTCTCTTTTCAAATAGGAATTTGGTAACTCACAAAAAAATTTTATTGACCGAAAAAAATTTTTATTGGCATTTTTTCTATAATAATATTTCTATGTTATATTATTCTATATTAATATATTATTATCATCTTTGTTATTTTTTTAATAAATTTATATTATAAATTACTATCCTGTAACTTTTTATAACTTGAAATTGCTACATTTAAGTTGCTATAAACCGTTCAGTATAGACCCTCTTTTGAAAAGAAAAATACCATGTGGTTCATGGAATAAAAACAGAACTTTATACATCTGTCATTATTATAGAAGGTTAATTGAATACTAGTATTAAAGTTGTAAGGTAGTGCGAACCTTCTAGATTAATGTATGTTTCTAATATGCGTACTGTAGTAAGGAGTTTTTTACCACCCTCCAAAACAGATTAGTATCTTTAGTAAAATCAAAATCTAGTAAATCGATTCAATTCACAAGGATTTGATTTAACTTATATTTTTAAAAAGACTCATTATTTACTATGTTTTTATCTTAGCTTAACTTTTAGTTAAAGTATATAAACTAGGTGCAATTCCTCTAACATTTTTAAGAAATCAATATGACTATAATTGTAAAAGAAATCCAAATGATATAACGACTTTTTTCAATTACTATGTGGCTAATTACTAAATCGCTTTGCTCACCAACCCCTGTGCTTGTATCTCAATAATTACAGTTTTTTTTTATCCTTTTTAAAAATCGATTAAAGAAAGATCATTTCGTTTATAAAATACTCGTAACGCTTTTAAACACAATTTGAAAACACATTTTGTAAATATTTTATTCTACATTTAAGTATTTATAACGACAACCTTGGATGATATAACTGTTAAAATTAGAAATAGTTTTTATTTCTTTTCAATCATTTATATTTTTGAAAATGTTAACTTTATACCTGGCAGCAACAAATCTCTTACTTTTATGATTTTTTATAAAAAAACTCTCTTTTTATTTTTTATAAACGTTTGACATGATAAATGCGATAGTATGTGAAATGAAGAATTTGAGAGAGAGAGAGAGAAAAGGGAGAAATTGGAATCATTTAAAGCAAAAATGTGAAGGAAGTGGCAAAAAAGAGCATAAAGTGGCAATAATTTTCGAACAAATTGAAATGAGAATTTAAAAATAAGTATTATATGTTAATGAATGAGTATGGCCCTTTCAGCTCATCTGTGAGTGAACTGCTAAGTGGTTCACATAGTATTTTATCAATATAAACTTAACTGTTAATAATTCTCAAAGTAATTATTAAAAGTTTTTTTTACTCCATTGTGCACCTTAGATATTTTTACATACCTTCATCATTTCATGATTCAAAGTCTTTTTGTTTTTCTGCAACAATGCAAATTGTATAGCAAAAAAATTGCAGCAAAAAGCGCATCAAAATGCAATAATTTTCAAACAAATTGAAATTTCGAGAGAAAAAAAAATTATCGCTAAACTTATAAATAGACCGATCTTAATTAATAACAAAAAAAATCAGGATAACTTAAAACCCTGTAATGTGGAATGCTTTTTATGCAACGTATAATACACATTTATATATTTTTTGATTAAAACAATATTAGAGACTACGCCCTAAAGAGACACTAAAAGCACTAAATTACACTAGAAATAAAGTTAAATTAAAGAAAAATTTTTACATTTAATCATTAATTATCAATAAGCTTGCAATGGCATTAATTTGAAAATCATATTTGAAGATACAACAAAGATCATAGTTTCTATTTTTTTTTTGTTTTCTTTTTTTGTGTTATCGCCCACTTTGTGAAACAAAACTTCTTTAACACCCCCTAAAAAAACTTTTGAAATTTTCCATTCGGTGCCTCTTCTACATGCACATTTGATATAACTTTATTTCAAAACAAAGAATTATTATATTTTCTTAATTGTTAGTTAAAATATATAAACTAGATGCAATTTGTCTTACACTGTAACGAAATTAACATAACAACACTGCCATGCGAATAAATAAGCAGCGTCAGTGATTTTCTTTCTATTACTAATATTATGAACGCTAAAATAGAATTTCAAGTAATGAATAAAATAAAATTTTATTTTAATTTTGAAAAAAAAAATCATTTTCAACAGATAGTTTATCACAGAAAAGCCAAATGAATAAAAATCTCAATTTTGAATTTTTTGTCGCTTACGTTAATTTTTCTTTTGAAAGGCAGAATAGTTTTCAAGGAAATTCAAATGAAACAGAAACTTTTTTTATTTACTAAGAGGCTTCTCACACTATCGCAGACACATAGGCTTCTTTCACTGAAAATAATTGGTAAAATAGCAGTACAGTATGGCCGTAGCATATCCCGTGTTTCTGGCCGTAGTATTAATGTACGGCTGCAGCCTTAGTACTTAAATATTTTAAAAATTATTAAACTATTTTAAAAATCGCTAATTTTGCGACATTTTTTTCACACAGATAAACATTATCAAAATCATTGCCTTATTCTCAGTTTTTAAAATTTTATTCAAGCTTAGGTAATGCTGCATGCTAGCAAGATTTCAAATATTAAAAAATTGGACCTCAAACGCTTTTCATTTTCACAAATCTGTGACTTTTCACCACATAGGCACTTTGCGGAATTTTTAAAAGGCGTAGATGGGCTAAACTTGATATAACAGTCATGAGTAACAGTTGAAAACTCAAAGTAGTTATAAAAATAACATATTATTTGCAAAAAAACTTAATTTTATATTACGGGAAATAAAGGAAAAAAACCAAATCTTTGTTCTCCATTTTCATTGGTAGCCTCATTTTTTTTAAGTCCCATTTTTAAACACTCAAACCATGTAAAATTTGTTTTGCTTTTTTTAATTCAAGTTTAATAGTTGACAAGTATGCAAGGAATGTTTTTGAATATAGCTTAGCTATCATGTATAAAACTTTATTTTAGTTGAATATTTCTTTTCTCCACTATTATGAGAAAATGTTATGACCCAGAAGATCCTTCGGCTAGAAAATATAGTTGTTATGATTTTAAAAATTTATGCTATGCCATTATTCAAAATATGATTCATCAGTTCCTTTGATTTATCAACATGTAAAATCGTTTTATAATTTATAAATATTTTTCTCTGCCTTTTCATAACCATAAATCAGAAGAAAAATAAAAATAAACAGGAATTAATTATTGGTTCTCTGAATAGAAAAATATATACAAGAACTCAACATAGAAAAAAAAATCCTCTCATAAAGCTTTCTTAGAATTTGGTTTCAATAGAATCTTTCTTTTTCATTTTGGAAATAATTTCTTGGAGAAATAAATAAAATGATTTCAGTTATGAAGACAAATTTTTAGAATTTGTTTTTTTTTTTTTTTTGTTTT
>NC_092204.1:22569317-22583726 GCF_043381705.1 Parasteatoda tepidariorum
CAATTGTCGAACGAGGTCATCAACATTCCGTGCCAGATGCAATCGCCTTCCCATCATATCCCAGACATGCTCGATGGGAGAGAGATCTGGTGATCTGGCAGGCCAAGGAAGAGTTTGACAAGCTTGCAGACAGTTCATAGCAACACGTGCCGTATGTGGTCTGGCATTGTCCTGCTGAAAAACCAGCCCAGGGCGCTGCAAAAGGAACGGTAGCAAAACAGGTCTTAGGACGTCGTCGACGTACCGCTGTGCAGTAAGTGTACTTCTAATGACGACCAAAGGGGTCTGGCTGTCAAAGTAAATGGCACCCCAGACCATAATGCCTTGTTGAGGGCCGGTGTGGCGTGCAACAATGAAGGCAGGATCCCCCCTCTGCCCTGTGCGTCTGCAAACACGTCTTCGATAATCGTCAGGACACAGTTGGAAGCAGGATTCGTCGCTAGAGACTATACGTCCCCAGTCGGCATTATTCCAGCCTGATTTGTTCAAAACATTCATGCATACGAAATTTCAAAGCAATCGCATGATTGCTTCTTGGTGCGTTGATTTTTTTGTTATAGAGTGTATATTGAAATAGCAAGTTCCGAACTAAATATGTATGCAATGATACTTGACGATAAATAGAGTGTATTTTTGTTTATTTATTTTTGATTTTTGTACAGTAAATTATAGAAAATCAATTTATTTTTGTAGTGGGCGGGAGGAGAGTTCACACAGTTCTCTTTCATTCTTAGAGTATAATCCTTTCTATTTCAATTAGACACAATCAGACCTCACGGTGAGCCAAAGAAAATATTAGGACATGTTTTTGAACAATATTCATGCACTGTACTACATTTAAAAAGGGCAAATGTTTACTCGAGAAAAAGTGTATGATTTGCTCTACTCAATTATAGTGAAAACAAATTTTATAACTAAAAATAAAAAAGACACTATACATATATATATATATATTTACTTTGTTATCTTGTGTTATCTTTAAGATATGAGATAAAACAGTATCATCTATGAAATCAATCAGAAAGTCCCATTTTTTAAACGTCTCTCTCAGACGATCATATTATTTCTTTTAACATTTTCTTTGGATCGAGGACAAAAATTAATTATTTTCTTCTCTGTTTAAATTTCAGGACGCTTGCTCAAACGGTTGTAGAGCTGTAAGAGAGACGTATATACAGCATGCACAAAGACGTACCCACGCAGCCGCTCTTCTTTTTATTGTTATGGCTAAACTATCATACATAGATTCATAACACCACATTCAGAATTCAGTACGATTTATGTTCACATTTCCCTAATAAATGTATTAATTTATAAATAAACTTATTTAAAATGTAATACTTTGCACTTTCATAAGCAACAGTTGTTATAATAATAACTGCAAGTAATATTAATTTCATGTTATTTTTTTATGCATAGCATTTTTCGTCCTTTCAACATTGAAAAGTTGCATGTTCGTTAAGAGAGAATACTGAAAATAAATTTGTAAACCAGATAATGAATGTACTTCGAAAAGTTTGTGTAATATTCAAAGAATATCAAAATGCGAAATTTTGAATAAATCTTTGCGTACTTTAAAATGTTGAAGAAACTTTCGTCTAAATTCAACAAAATTTGATTATTTCGAACATCGTATATGAAATGAGAAGTTCGAATTTCAGTAAGTAAATATTAAAAGAGTGTACTCTTAATGGAATGGGCATATTTTGAAAATAATTTAATTTCAAATATCAACTTCTGTTGGATACTTTCAAAAGATACAACTCAATTTGAATATAAATTTTATATTAGATACGACAGCAAAAATGAGCGACAAGACTAACTGAAACTAAATTGTATATTTCTTTTTTCGTTTCTAATTTATAAATTTTTTTTATATCTTTTTTTATTATTTCTTTAAATATAATCGTTTTAATTAAGAATATTATTAACAACTTAACGTTAATAATGTATAATGTTAAAAGAAAAAGTTTGTATGTGCTAGTCTCTCTCCAAAACCATCTGTGAAGTTAATTTGAATTTTGGTCTGAGGATAGTCCTTGCTTTTAATTTCGTCACAATTTTAGTCAACGATTCTAAAAATAGTTTAAAATTTTTAAATTGATCTTTAGGAGAAATGAATTTTTCTCTTTAGCTTAGCATTATATAGCCATTGTAATTCAAATAATTTCTAGATAAGCCTTTTCTTTTCAAAAAAGTAAATACTGGTAGTATCTTTTTAGCTTTCAGCTCTGTTTGGTCAAAAACAGAATTTTTTGCAAGTTCTCAAGTACTTAATCATGTTTAATTCATTATGTCAGGTGAGCACAAGAATTGACGAGGTAAAGCTACGACACCGAATTAGTATTCCATAGTTATCTTGAACCATGTGTTTTGTTTTGTTTCTATAAAAATATACCATTCAAAATCAACGTTAACTGAAATAAAAAAACAATGAATGAAGTTTTTACTAAAAATCTAAATTGATGGAGAAAATGTGCTTATTCATTTCGGAAGACTAAAAAATATCGCCAAACTCCTATTGATGCCAATTTATTTTAATTAAATTTGGTAAATTAGTACTACAGTTGTGGTAATAGGGGTTGTTTTGATCAATAATTACTATGCTAATATAGGTCAACCCCACTTAAAGTAATACCATTGGTTTCAGTCAACTCTATTCAATTAAGGGGGTTAATCGATTAAATTAGGAGGGCATTATTAAATCTTAAATTATACACTTTAGCGAAATTTTACATTTGAATGGATTTGATGCATAATGTAATGTTTTGATTAAATAAACTAAATTTTATGATCAATAAACAATTGTAATTAAAACTGTCTGTGTTAGTATCATAAGATGTAAATGTCATTTAAATTTACTCAAAAATAAATCAATGCTAATTAAAAATATGCTATAGGTACTATAATAATATTTATTCCTTCTGAAATAATCTATAATTGAAGACTGTTTTTATGCCCGTTTAATTTGTCAATTTATCAAGATTCGATTTTCCCTATCTTATTCTACTAAGACTTTTGTGACTTGCGTATTCCTTTTGAATAATTTCAGAATTTTTTTTTTGTCATCTTTAAAACTTGAGAAATTCCAAATTGATTTTCTATTTCATTTTGGGATATTTAGATATTTATTACTTCCAAGATTGATTGCTTTTTTTTCGATTAATTCAAATCATCCCTCTTTTCGTGCTCTGCAAGCAATTATTCTACATAAGAGAAAGACTCACTGTACACTAACTGTGTTAGGTTTTTGAAAACTTTTCTTATCAAAGCTAATAACGCACCAGGAGGGGACCACCAGTCTTGACCATAAATCACTTTGTACCTCTTTTACAATCTGTTAAATAAAGATATATAATATATACATATAATTATAAGTGATGTGTGAGTGAAGCAAGTCAAAGAAGGGTAAAACCTTTGTTTATTTCAATACATAACTGCCAGCAAGATTAGATTTATTCGTAAATTGTATCCCTAACACCTGCTTCAATAACAAACGAACAGGAAGTCCCTATTGAAGTGAGAACCTATTGTATTCTTATCTTCTTTACTGAAAAACTGAAATTCTATTCCAAGTGGTGAAACATTTCTTAAACATAATTTCTTTTTTTCATTTCGGTACCATCTTCTTTATACAATTTAGCAAGGACTAAAAGCAACGTGTATCTTTTAAAACGAGGAAATGTAACATAAGTTTTATATATAATGATTTGGTTCCGTTAAATTTTATTCATATAAGCAAGATTACTCGATTATCCGAGATGCAATTAAGAGGTGACGACTGTATTTAATATAGATACAGGAATAGTTGGAGTTTTTTTTTAAAAAATCTTTTGAAAAGGAAGAATACCGGAAAATATTTCTTGATTGTGATAAATGTTGAGTATCATAGGCAGCGAATGAAAGTATTATGCTTAATGATATTGAATATAGTTTTTCTTTGTTTTGTTAAGATGAGCTTCTAAATACTTGCTTTACTCAATTCGATACCGTAAAACTATTGGAAAATGGCAGAAATAAATAAAAATTTAGAATTATTTTCACTAAAATAAACTGGGTTGATATATGCCCGTTCAGATGTGTGCAATATCATATATCGATATATCATTATCATGTTATCGATAAATACCGATTCAGAGATTAGTAATTTTATTTTAACCCTGAAGAAAAACAGATATTCAGCAAGTTTACAATTAAAACAATGTGACAGCAACAACGGGAGAGGATGAAAATTTGAGCACATTAGTGTTCCTTTTTTGGTATATCACTGTGTCTATTTAAGCATATAAAGAACTATCTATTTTTCCTGCCTCCAATCAGTTTTTTACTTCAAATTTATTAAATTATGTCTAAATATAGAATATAATCTTATGCAATAACATTAGTGTTCCTTTTTTAGTATATCACTGTGTCTATTTAAGCATATAAGGAACTGTCTATTTTTTTTTTGTTTCCCCCACTCAGTTTTTTACTTAAAATTTATTAAGTTATGTCTAAATAGAGACTATAATCTTATAATAACTTTTTATAAAAAAATACATTTTTTTCTTCATATTAATATAAACTATGCATAATTATGCAAATTTACGATTTCTTCCTAGATTTTGTTTCGGACATAGTCCCTAATGTTCCTTCTTGAAAACTCTTCGTAAAACATGTTAAATAACCATCAGGAGTGAATTTAAAATTTTTACTTTGTTACCATTCACTGATAATTTCCTGAATAGGAGCGTTGGTGTCAATTATTGTCCAATTCTCTTATCACTCAAAAACTCTTCTGACATTGAATACAATAGAATTTTTAACTCTCACTATCTATTTAAAATTCTGGAATGAAAGTTGGTGGTCCCATTCAGATGGTTTGGAAGTGAGTTAGATATATTGATGGCCCTTTTTTCTTATGCTTTTAAAACGTGACTAACAGATCAGCCGAATGCGAACTTTTTTGAGTGCTTGGTCCTGACTTACAGAGAGAAAAAACATTATGGTAAATTCTACCAGAATATGGTAAATTTAACTATCGGGCTCTATAGGTGCATTAAAAAGCACGGTAATTTTCCCAAACACTTTGCTAATGAGTTTAGTAAAATTAGCACCAAAATATTGTTTTACAGTAGGTCTTTAAATTTGGTAAATGAGGCGAAATTTAAAAACTTCATTATTATACCTTAGAACATGACATAACTATCTTTAGGTTAAATTTACATTTCAGTTTTGGATATTTACTAAATGTGTGGTAATAAGAAATGTAATTTTGAAAACAAGAATTTCCTGTGAAGCACTACATATGAATGGAAACCGTTACCATATGAATAGTTTAAATACAGTGTATTTTGACTTTAGTGCTAAAATTAAAGGAATTATTATTTTACCTAAAACGTCTTCACTTTAGAATGTGGTACTTTTTTCAGAATTTTTTCTCCTTGTAGTAATTTTTGTTGAATCTCTGGTAAGTATTAATACTATTATAGTCTATTATCTTTAGTAGAGCTCCCATGGCAGCCATCCTTCCATTGTAACGACCGATGCGCTAAGTCCCATTTACTATTTTATAGATTTTAATGCCCATTTATAGTAAGTCCGCACTAAAACGTTCATTATGATCCCGATGATATAGTGACTGAAATTGAGTAACTTGATTTCGAAACGAAATAAATGAAACCGTTATTTCCTATGATTTCACCCCCAAATAATTATTTAATACCTTGAATCCATTTGACTGAAAGAAGAGTGACATGAACCCCTTAATACTTATCGTAAGTCCTCGTTCGTAATTCATTGTCATTCACGATCTGTGTAACTTTCTATTCAAATGATAACCGTTAAAAAAAGTATTTACAATAACAAATCAATGTTGTGCGATTTTATAGGATTAATCATTTCGAAGAAAGAGAATCTTAAGCAGTCGAAATTCAAAAAGCACGTGAGGGGAAAATTAAATGCAAAAGAATTGTACGTAAATAATATACAGTGTGTAACAAAAGAGAAAAAATGGTACACCCTGAAAAACTTTTGAATCTAACACTAACCTTCAATGATTCGAGGGCCTCACATTAAATATGTAAGTTAGTTAGTGCATACGATATTTTAAGGTATGAAATCGGACTCTAAAACGCACTTTTTCGGAATAAACATACTTTTTTTACGACGAGTTTAGAATTTCGGCCTTAAATATATGGAGGAATAACTAAACTCTGCGAAATAGTTAAGTTGAGACAGCAATAGTTTGGTAATAAAAGCAATAGTTAAAGTCAGAAGGGTAATAGTTTGTTCAGGAGAGCGATCCTAAGTTTCAATCCTTTAATATTAATTTTTATTTTTCCTTGTTTCGCCATATCTCGAGAACACTTAAGCAAAACGAAAACTTTTTGCAATACTTTTGATCACACTTTTAAAAAAAGATAATTTAATTTCAAAACACATTAGTAAATAATTTTAAGTCGTTATCATTTAATTTAATGATAGTGAATAAAAACTTTTAACTTCCTGGTATACAAATTTTTTGATCATTTTAAGGAATAAAATTTTTAATGGTAAAATGCATGACCTAAACGAAATCGGTCTAATGGTTTCTGAGTCATCATATCTTAAAAAAGTCCGTCTTTTTTGTCTGATTCCGTAACTTAAAATATCATTCGAAATAAGTTATTTGCATGTTTAAGATGATGCCCTTGAACAGTTACGAATGAATCCTAGTACATGAATAAATATAGAAATAGAAGGACTTGGTTCACATCGCCAATTTACTTCATCCACACAATAATTTGACCAACAGCTTATTCCTTCTATGCGATTACTTCGCCGACAGCTGATTTCACCGATATGGTCATTTCGTTAAACATTGTTTTGCTGAGACAATGAATTAAATTTTGATTAACAAACTATTAAAAAAAATTTAATAATTGTTCAAGTTTATGTTTGAAATTTGTTTTATTTAAAAAATGCATTATTTTGTAATAATTATGAATTTGTTATTAATCAACTTACTTACTCAAAAGTTTGATAATTTATGGGACCTGAGAAATAATTATCTTATCACTGTGGAGACGTTCCAAATTTGAAAGTATGTGTCAACTTTTATATTTTTTGATTTTGATTTATAAAATGTCCTTGTTTAAAAATTTATAAGCAAACTATTCCAAGTTTCACTTGGAAAATTTTTATTATTAAAAAAAAAAATGCGAAAATAATTTTTCTGACAAATAATTTGTTTTGAGGTTTATGAGTGGGAAAAACTTTTGGCCACGGACTTAAAGAAAATTTATTTTTTATTTTTATTTTCACATTATTTATTTAAAATTGCACTATAGCAAGCGTATTTTCGCTAACAACCGGTCAATAGGAAAACTACTGCTTGTATCATGATGTGAAATGCTACAGTACAACAAATAATAATTGAAAATCCAATCCTCAGTTCAAAAGTTATTAAATGCCTTCCTTTTTTAATCTTGTTCACTGTACACATTTATTTCCAATTATAAAAAAGCTCCTGGTTTCAATTTCTTGATAATGCAATTGAAAACCTTTTGCTTTTCAAATGAATTGGAATCTTAAATTTATAACCCTTGTATATCGTTGTGAATAAATTTTATTGTTTCACGAATAAACAAAGATAATGTCAAATGTGTCGTGAGAGGAGATTATATTAATTTCTATTTATTATGCTGCCGATAAGATAATGAGAGAAATAATGAATGATTCCAGCGATAAATGTTGATTAATTGCGTTCTTGGTTGCAGTGTTAAGCATTAATGCTTTATTTAACATTATTGTATTCGGATACATTGATGAACAAGATATTGTATGTATATGCAATCTTCTCTCCGCTCTAACTAATGAGTGTTATTCGTACAGTAGATTCTAAAAGGACGGGTAATTATTCAACTTTCTTCAAGAATTATGATTTATTTTCTGATAGAATAAATTTCTGCTTAATGATTTGCACCTTCTGTTATTAATTTCTAATTTGAGAAAGTGTGAGTGATTTATAAATAAATTTCACAAGAGTACTAGCTCAGAGAAACGCAGACGAATGCTGTAAAAATCGGTTATAACCGTAATTCATTGTAGCAGATAAATTTAACGTTATAGCAAGCTTGTCGTTACAGGTAAATACACATATTTAAGCCATGGTGGTTCAAAAGATGGAGCGCTTGCCTCCAAATGAGGTGTACCGTGTTCGACTCCCAGCGAAGGCAGGTCAATTCAAATCCTGCCCCCGACTCTCACCGACCACCGTTGCTGACGTAACAACATCTTCAGTGGCAGACAGATCATGGTTTAGTGTCCCTTTTGCAGTGTGGCTAAGTGTGGGAGGTTTACACAGTTTTCCTCTTCAAGTAACACATATGCAGGTTAGTTCTTTCAAACAGTCCTCCACAAACGCAAATTTCTCCCAATACTTGATCTAAGAGTTTCCTTGTCTTCTGAATTGGGTACAAAATTACAAGGCTACGAGAATAAGGATGAACATTGGTAGTCGTAAACTCAAAATTGGGTCGGTTGCTCAATGACAGTTCTAAAATACACAGATTTAATGTTGAAATAGATATAAAAAATATAAAATACAATAGTGCTAAAATGAGAATGAAATACTAAAAACGGAAATATGAAAAAACGGAAATATGAAAAAACGGAATTTCTAAAATATAAGAAGAATTCTTTTTTTCTCTTAGGAAGAAGAATACTTAACCTGTGGTTGCCCACACTTTATACAATAAAAGGTTTAAATTGTGAAAAGGAAACGATGATCGAATTTTTGTACTGATAGCAAGAATAAATGAAAGTGTCCTGATTTTCTCACTTAAAAAGTGTAAAAGTAATAGCTCACTTAAAAAGCGGAAAATGCATTTCCATAAAAAAAATATTACCGAACTGGCTGTAGTCTAGTAATTTTTGACTAGCTTTCAACATAAAATTTTTTTATCCTTACATTAAAATTTTAACGGTGACATTAACAATTTTTATAATAACGAACTTCTCACAGTACGCCCTACTCGTCAAATTGTACTTATTGTACAAAATGTTTTGGGGCAAAATTGATTTTGCCTTTGTTCTGAAATTGTTGAGAGGATTTCACAATCTGAACAATAAACGCATTATTTTACCACATTAAATTTATTCAGATAAACAATCACCGAAATATTCTCTTTTTTTTTTTTTAATAAAACTGAATTCTTTCTTTGTCACCATCTTTCCGCTAATATTTTCTTAACACTAAAATTAAAAATTTTACAGAAAATCAAACTTTCCTTAGGCGGTAAGTTCTTAAACCATCGAAGTATTCTTTTTTTATTATTTTCCATTGTAATATATGTTCAAATAAATTGAAAAATTCGAATAAGAGAGAAAAGTGTAATATCATAAAAATATCTTGGAGGTACTATTTACTTTACTGTCGAACCAATAAGGGAATGTTTGTGTTGTAAAGCTAAGTCTTCAAAGTAACACACGAAAGAGTTATCCAATACTATGGATAAAGAAGGGAGAAAAAAAACTTCTATATATGGAAAGATGAACAAAAGGAGTTGGTTCCAATAACAAAATATAAAAAGATTCTCGTCTGCTGACGTATTTGTTTTGAGAAAAAAATTTCACTTCTGAGAACGGGAAAAAAATAGAGTTCGAGTTTTTATTATTATTATTTTTTAAAATAAACATTTCACTTTCTTGTAACCTCTTATGAATTCTTTTAAAAACAATACTAAACTTATTGCTATTTAAGGAATCGGAAGAAAAATTAAATAAAAATAAACAAGCTTTTTTATGCTCAATTTCTTATTAATTTAGTCACCACCTTTAATATATATTTTTATGAATACTTGCAAGTAATGAAAAGCTGAAAGTATGCAGAGTATCAGAGGAATAATCACAAGAAACTGAACTGGAAAGTGAATCTTGAAAATGCACGCTTATATTTGTGCGCTCTAATCTGCCAACTTTACGACTTTTCAAAATTATGAACTATATAATTTTAAAGTATTTCTAATATGGATCGAAAAAAATTAATACACTTGTGAGTGAAAAAAAACATTGTCTAAACTAGAATAAATGTTTATCTAGAAGCGCGGAAAAAAACCCATCAAAACCAGCTTGATTTTGGATAAAGATGAAACCAAGATCTTGGTTTAAACAACAAAATATAAAAATATTTTTATTTGCTCGCGTATTTGGTTAGAAAAAAAAGTAATCAATTCGTAAGAATGAGAAAGAAAGCTCAACTTTTAAATTAATATTAAAAAAAAAATTAAATAGTTCAACTTTTATGGACTTAGAGAAACTCTTAAGACGAAATTTAAAGAGGTACTAAATTTTGAGTTATTTACGGAATCTAAGCAATTAGAAAGTATAAATCAAAAGCCTATTTTTAGCATTGTGGTCTGAAATCACCACATTTACATCATATATATATATATTTTTTAGTCCTTCTCAAAAATAAAATGACAAAAATTCGCACAATAAAGGTCAAAAATTTATTTTGAACAGAGAAAAAATGAATATAGTAAAGTCTGTCGAATCCTTGTTGAGAAAGATTTAATTGAAAACGTTGATTTAAACTTCGATTCAGGTTGAACAAAAAGTCTCGGTTCCCTTGACGAAGTTCTGAAAAATTCATTTGTTGCGCAAGTATTTATTTTAGATTAAAAAAATATATTTTTTGATATTAAATGAATTTAATAAAGTATTTAATAAACATATAAATTTTTTATAAGTTTTAGAAAAATTGTTTAACAGCAATAAACCTTCTAACTATTTCAAGAAAACAAATTCTGTTCAAATTATTCTTTATTTTTCTGCGAGAACTTCAAATACATGAATTAATAGAAGTGAGTAAAGAACACCTTGTATAGCTCTAGAATCCCTTACAAAAATAAAGTGAAAAAAATATAAACGTTCGAGGCTAAAACATAATATTTGCATAAAGAAAAATGTTGAATTCTATCAAAAGTATAATTCTGTTCTGCATATTTATTCTAATCTGTCAGTCTCATGACAGAACCCCAGCCCTGAAAACACGCTATTTCTTCAATTTCATTAAGACTTACCACCCATTGGTGACCCTGGACTACTAAACAATAAAACATTCACTCACTTATAAATATCAGCAATACAGGACTGCTTAGCACAAAAGTATCTCATGATTGATGGCACTATCTGTCATGATAGATGGCACTACCGATAAACTAATTAGGTAACATTCCATGATTTATTTCATTGTTCCCTTGGAAAAACGCAACCTAATCACAATTTAAATCCAATGTTTATTACCTAACAAAAAGCTAATATAGCCTAACTCCGAAATCCAATTATATTTTGTTTCTACGGTAAACATGCTAGTTGTCAATGGTTACAAAACCTCACCGCTTCTTAAACATATCAATCGTAAAAGGTTTTAAAACCATAAAAGTGCAGAAATATTTTTTATCCGTAAACTTTATGATTAACTAGATAAACAGACTGCTTCCGGCTATGTTACTGTAGTTAAAAATTCTAGCAGTTGTTACAGTAATATTTTAACTCTTTGTGGTTTATTCCGGTAATCAAACTGGTTTTGATGTTTTTAATCATTTTTTCTTGTTCATGATTCACCGGGTATTGATTTTTTTTGTTTCAATATTAGTTTGCAGTCCTTATTGTTTGCACTTTCGTGTCCTGCTTTTTGAAAACGAATCAAAAATACGCATTGAAATATACGTCGAAATGAGTTGTATATCTATCATAAATTTTAAATATACATACGTGTTTGATATTTCTGATGTCAACATTTATAAATAATACCAGTTAGCTATAGTGTCAAATAAATTTTTTTTGTTTTGTTTAGCAATTAAGCGTTATTAAATGGTAATTTAATGTAACCATTATAGTTACTATTTTACAATAATGTTTTTTTTCCCATTTATATGCGTTACTTTAAAATTTATTCTCTGTTCATATTTACTACAATGAATTTGAATGCATTAATTGAAATCATATTACCTGTCATCATTTGTCAATATTCAGCATATTAATGTCATTAGGGTTGTTCAAAACTTATGCCTGAATCTGCAATTCAATTAATTGTGTGACTAACCTCGTATCGAGTAACGAAATAACTGTCATGATTATGTCAGTACTAATTAATATATTTCCGCAACATTGTGGTACATTTATATTAAAAAATAACAAGAAAAAGTTAAATAGCACCTCTTTTGTTGTTCTAATGAGCCATTTTTTTTAAGTTTAGTGTTATTCTTTCAAAAATTGCGTATCCCCACCACTCCAAAAAAGATTAGAAAAGTATAATAAATAAAAACTATGTGTAACAAAGTGGCAGTTTGGTTCGTAATGTGGGATTAATTTCTGCCGTATCTTCATTTTTTCCAGTCGGACATTATTTAAAAATTATTGGCAATTAAAGTTAATATGAATCATCAATTTATTTATAAGAAAAAGGTGAAGAATATTAGAAGCATGTTTTTATTCTCGTTGTTTTATATCCTATGGTTGAGTTAGACATCAGCTAAGACTTTTCTTAAGTTAAGAATAAATATTTAACTATACAAAAAAAATTGCACATGGGTGTGTATGTACGCTATGCTAGGATCCTGAAATTTGAATTTGCAAAAGGAAATTTCAGCTCCCAATCCAAAAAATTCTTCAAAAATTTTAAATACTCTATTTGAAATGAGCTATTGAAAAATGAATTTTCTCAAAGGTTTATCATTAGGTATTATTCGAAAGTTCTTTGCTTAATCCCCAGGTTTTAACTATAGCATTTCTGCAAGTCCGGAATATCTTCTTGCCGTTGCGGACACAGTATTCTAGATGATAACCCTAGTTAAGTTTGGAGTCAAAGAAAACCCCGACAAACTTAACTTTCTCAGTGAGTTCTAACCCATAATCAAGGTAATATACATCACCTAGATTAAGACCCTTTTTCCTTGTAAAGGCCACAAGACTTTTTTAAGAAGGGTTAACAAATAAGCCAGATTCAGAACACCATCGGTGTCTTTACAACCGCGATTCAATTCAACATGTTGTTGTTGTTCCTAATGCTACTTGCCACAAGGGCAAGCCTTCTTGGTGAAACCGAGAAAATTTAAGGCAGAGTGTGCATTTCTTGTTTTATAGTGGCGCCATCTATGACCAAGAATTCGACTTCTGACCCACCATACGTCGCACCCGTTTATAGGGTGGACCCATTCATACATCCATTCATTCATCCACTGATCGTAATTTTGACCTGAATCAGAGAACGATCGATCTCCAATCCAGTACCCCCAGAGGTTTTGATTTGTTATGAGAACATGGAGGACTTTTGCGACTCGACAGATTTAACGTGCATCAGTCACCGGCGGAGTTCGAACCCACAAACTCTCGGACATGGGCCCAGCGCCCTACCGAACAGGCTATCCCCGCCCAAATTCAGCATACCAGTCAATTATAGTTAATAGCTATAGCTCTTACCTAGCCACTGTCTCACTTCAACAGTATTTTTTCCATCAAAAAACAATTCTTAATTAATACAAGACATTCTTTTTCATTCATTGTTTTGAAAACTGCAAAACTAGGGTCACTGATACCACTTGAAACCTCTAAACAAATAATCAGAATGTCATGAAATTTTGACAATTATCGTTTGAAAAGTTGCGACCAACCAAAAATTATGGGTCTGTTAGTAGTGGGCCCATTTATGAGTCAAGGCGGAGGAAAGAGACTTCTTGAGTGGTGTAAGATTGTTTATCTATAGTAATGTTCAGTTTTTTGAACATAAATTTTAGTTGCGTCAAAACTTGTCAAAATTTCTTTGTAATAATGCATCTAATAAAATACTTTATACATCAAAGTTTCTTTTAATAGATGATGTATTACTTAAACCGTGATATTTTATAAATAATTATAATGTCAATTAACAGAACAATGTTGCACGTGTCATACGAAACACCGGAAAAAATAAGTAAAAAATTACAAATAAAAATATATAAGGTTTTAAGGAAATAAATAAATATCGCAAACAAATTTAAAAATAAATACTCAAAACTACTTCTCAAATCTATGGAAAACTAATGTCGCAAACACTGTGTAACTTAAAATTAAAAAAAATAGTGCGTGGAGTCCCTCCGCGGAAGAAGTTAAACTTCGCAACCTGCGACGTTAATTGTAGAAGAATCAGCAGTCGTAGAAGGATCACTAGTTCTATTCAACGACTCTTTTTCCTGCTCCGCTCGCTTCCGCGCCTCTGTAATCACGGTAATATTGTGCATTTTTCCCTCGTGAACCTCTTGAACCAGTGGAAGGGCTTGTGGTTGCATCATCGTCTCGCACTGGTAAACGTATTTGTATTAATAACGTATGTGAATGCGTCATAATGTAATTTCAAAAGAGAAAACCTAACAATCAATTGATATTCACAAGAGACGTACCTTGACA
>NC_092204.1:22585000-22597628 GCF_043381705.1 Parasteatoda tepidariorum
CTAATGCAATTTCCAACTCTTAAAAAGTGTTCAATGGCAGATATCGAGATTCTCGAAAATAAAATCTTAATTTTTACTGATCACCTTGATCAGTTATGGAATCAAGATTTAAAGATTTGATGAAATTAGAAATTCCGGATTGGATTTTCGATCCTTTCTCTTTTGAAGTTGTGGATAAGCTCACTTCCTCTTTGTAGACTGAGTTTTTAGATTTGAAGTATGACTGTGAGGCTAAAGTCGTCTTTAAAAAATACGGTTACGAGTAAACTTGGGTAAAGCTTATGGACACTTATCCACAATTGTGGAAACAAACTGAGCCGCTTCTCATCTCGTTCCCGTCAACATATTTATTGGAGAGAGGATTTAGTTCTGTCTTCCAGCTGTTCACAATGCAAAGAGAAAGGTTGGATATTTGCTTCAAAGGAGACCCGCGTTTAAATCTGACGAGCATAAAACCTGACATTCAAGCTTTAACTTGAAATACACCAAGCACAGGACAGTCATTGAAGTGGTAAAAATGTACTTTCTTCCTCTTCATTTTTTTTTCTCAAATTTTAGTCGTTAACGTTTTAATTTTTTCTTGATTACATTAAAATATGAATTTAAAAAAATGCACTTTTGTTTTGATTATTCCGTTTTAAATATAATTTCTTTTTGAAAAAAAAAAGATGCACAATCTTTTTTAATTAATAAAAATAACAGGATGAATGTGCCTCCTTATTTGCATTACAATTTTAATTAAAATCAAATAACATAACATATTTTCAGTGTTAGGTTGCTCACAAGCAACAATGAATGGTTTTTTGAGCAAAAAGAGAAAGGGGCGAACCCCAAGAAGCCAACCTCAAGAGGGGGGCGATGGTCCACCAAAGGTTGGGAACCACTGCTTTAGACCAATCGAGCTAGAGTCGTGAAATTTGAATTTGCAAGAGGAAATTTCAGCTCCCAATCCAAAAAAATTTTATTACTCCTTTCGCAAAGAGCTTTAGAAAAATAAATTTTCTCAAAGGTATATCACTAGGGATTATTATAAATTAAACTAAACTTCAAACGATATTAATTGTGATGGCTGACGGGCATTTTTGGAGCTCATTGCTGCAATGCGCTTATAGCTTGCTTCTCTTTAGCATGAGTGGATGGGTTAATAAAAGAAGGAATATCTGACACCTGCGAAACAAGGTGACCCCATGAGAAGTGCTTAGAATATTCCTTCCACAAGCCAAGGCACATAAGACGCTTTATACCCGTTTGAGCTTCTTTTCAATACGTAGATTCATCGGGAGAAACCCAAGTAAGCTATCAAAAGCTGCCATGGGATTTTTCCTAACACAGCCTGTCGAGGCTATGCAGACCATTCTTTGCAGTTTGTTAAGACTGGACCGGACGGAGCTCATCCTAGTCCTAGACCACCAGATAATAGGACTAATAATCATTGAGTACATCCAATAAACTATCTTGGGACATAATCCCCAGATATTACCAATAGCAATTTTGCAAGACCAGAATACCTTCTTGGCCCTGCGGACACAGTATTCTAGATAATAACCCCAGTTATGTTTGGAGTTAAGGAAATCCCCGAGAAACTTGACTTTCTCAGTGAGTTTTAACCTATAATCAGTGCAACATACATGACCAAGATCAAGACTCCTTCTCCTGGTGAGGGCCACGAGACATATATTTGAAGGGTTAATAGATAAGCCAGCCTCAGAGTAAAATCAGTGTCCTTACAACCACGTTTAAATTTAGCATGCATCAGTCAATAATAGTTGATCGCTATAGCTCTTATCCAACCATTGTCTCACTTCAACAAGCATTTTTTTCCATCAAAAAACAATTCTTAATCAATACACGAAATTTATTCAATGTTTCGAAAACTGCAAAACTGGAGTTACTGATACCCTTGAAACCTCTAAACTAATAATCAGAATGTCATGAAATTTTGACAATTATCATTTGTAAAGTTGCAACCTACCAGAAATTACGGTTCTATTAGTAGTGGGTCAGGGCGGAGGACAGAGACTTTTTTTGAGTGGTGTAAGATTGTTTATCTGTAGTAATGTTAAGTTTTTTGAAAGTAAATTTTAGTAAAGTTGCGACAAAATATTTCTTAGTAATAATGCATCTAATAAAATACTTTATAGGTCAAAGTTTCTTTTAATAGATGATGTATTACTTAAATCATGATATTTTATGAAGAACGATAATGTCAATTAACAGAATAATGTTGCACACATTATATGAAACGCAGAAAAAAATAAAAAATTACATAGAAAAGTATGCAAAGTCTTAAAGAAAGAAAGAAATATTAGAAACAAATTTAAAAATAAATTCTCAAAAATAAATTCTTTCTAATACTTCTCAAATCTACGGAAAACTAATGTCGTAAACACTATGTAACTTAAAATAAAAAAATATAAAAAATAAGGTTTTGGAAAATTTGATATAACTATAAGAACACATATTTTCACTTCTTCTTACCTATTTCCTTTTTTTTTTAAAAAAAAGCAAACAAACATAATTTTTTTTCAAAGCGAGCTCATAAAACTCAATAAAACCATTTGGAACGCTATTTACTTAATGCGTAAATTCACAGCAAGTCTGTGATAAACATTCCTCCCTACTTTAGAATTGGTAAGAGTTCACAGTGAAACTTTTAAATTCTGGAAATAGATATGCCTATTTTTTCCCTAAAATTCTCAAGCTTAATGTTACTGGAGAGAAAAAAAATTAAGTTCAATATTTAAAATGGCTTCTGAATAGTGCAATTTTTTCTGAAAGTTAATAAATATTTATTAGTATACAATACACGCATCTATTTCAATTATATTTAATCATGCAGTAGTTAAGGAAAAAATACAACGACGAAAGCCATAAATATATTACACTGAAATAGTTAAAATAGTTTCTGTACTACACTTGTGTATCATTTTCAACGTAAAGTATGATACTGAGAAAAAGCGACGAATATCAAAATAAATGAGCCATAAAAAAAGGAATCATTCATGACGAAGATAAATAAAATAAAAAAACGAAAGTCATAAATTCTAATTCAATTGGGTACTTGCACTTCAAGATGAAGAAGATCACGTATACCCACACATGAGACTTATGACGTCAGCTGATCGTTTATAAGCAAATGGCGTGTTAAAATTGATCTAAGTTTTCCACATAAATTAGAATGTTAATTAACGTGAAGTTAAATAACGCGAAGTTAATTGAATACAGCGCTGTATCGCACATCGAATTTATTGAAATATAATTATTTCTCGTCTACGACTATTATTTAACGTAGATTTATTATTAGTAAATGCATTTTATTGTTACCACAGTATATTTTTGTGTTTTGTACCTGGAAACTTCTATTGCAACTTGCCTATGTTCTACATTGCTTCATGCATGTCTTTGTGTTAAGTAAGAAATATATAGTGAACGAAATGAAATCTTTGTGTAAGAATATCGAATGCACCACTTAAGAGAATTGATACTTGACGGGTAAGGCTTACTCGAAGTAGAATGGAAAGAACAGTTGCTAACGAAAGCTAATGTCACATTTCAACAACCAATCAGGATCGAGATACCCACACTACGTCACTTGCAGTAATCTCATTCTCTTCACCATTATTCTAAAAATAATTTTCTTTAAAAAATCTAAATACAGATCTGGAAAAAAAAACTTACTATTTACAATCCTTGACTTCGTTTATCTTTACCGGGTGAACTTATTATTGCTAATAATCTCTTCATCAACAGATAATATTGTTGACGTCACATTTCCGACAGCTCATTATGGCGGACAGTATATATCTCTGACGCCATCAGTTCTCTTTCAGCTCATTGCATTGATACGATCAGTTCTCCGACATGATCATTTAGTTGACAGCTCATCGCCGACACGATCGTTTCACCGACATTAATCCATTCACATTTTATTTATATTTTCTGTTAAATTTTCTTTATTGTTATTTATTTATTTTTTTTTTTTACATTTCATTTATATTAATTTTACTGAATTATGAACACATTTTGCACCCTTAGCTTTCATCTAAAAATTTATATTTGTATAGAAATACAAACAATACTATATTTTTCAAATATTTTTTGAAGATTATCATGTAACTGATAAGGACAAAAAGCAGCGTAAAAAAATCTCAAATATTCAATTAGTTAAAATAGTATTCAAGTTGTTACCCCCCTGGAGCAGCCAAACAGCAATTCCAAGATAAATTTACTAACTAGAGCTAAACGTAAAAAGAGAAGAAAAAAATAAAAGTTTCTCATAGCAAAAAAACTTGAACAATTAATGAATAAATATTGACTGAAAATATAATACAAAAATTGTCAAATCATGTCTGTGAAATGAGCTGTCGTCGTGTCAGGGAATTGAGCTGGCCGTGAAGTTATCGCATCTACGAGACGAGCTCTTGGTCAAATGGTGTCAGTGAAATAATAGTGCCGGCTAAATACGTGGTCGGTGATATGAACTGTCGGAAAAGTGGTCTTGAAGGCAAAATGGTGTCAGCGATATGATTTCTGTCTTATTGCAACAAATATCGAACCCATTAAAAAATAAACCATTAAAAATCTACCTATTCCGCTGCGATGGTGCTTCCATTTTGTCGCAGTGCAGCGGCGTGCGTGTGAACCCGAGAACTGTGCCGGCAGTAGCAATGCTACTAGCAGGGTCTCTCAACCCGGATTGATTGAAGGTGAGGCATCAGATTAAAAAGATCCCAGACAAGTCCAACCTTTCTGAGGCTATGGCAACCCCTTTTATGGATTTGGATATGAATTATTGCTTACTGATATTAATGCAGTGGATAAGTTAAGATTAAGGGACAAGGCAATAAAACTTAAATAGCTGGCGGTTTAACAAAGGGGTAAAATCCAGAGAATGTTTCTCTTCATTTCACTATTCCCCTATAATAGTGTTTCCCAAACTTATGAATTTTGTGTACCCTTTTTAAATTTTTCATAACGCTGTGTACTCCTAATAAAAAATGAATGTACTTTTTACTATAAAAAATACACAAAAGTTAAAAATCACAACTGGCTGTTGACACCAATAATTATTAACTATTAACTCTGCTAAAAATAGCCAATAGAAATATACGTAATCATAAATTTTCATGGCTAGTTTTGTTTTTAAATAAAAATGCTTGAAATTTTCATATGTTGCAAGATATTTTGCATACGAACGCTTACCCCAGCTAAACTGTTCCCGTACCCCTGGAGGTACGCGTACCACACTTTGGTAAACACTGTCCTATTAAATAAGATCGAAAAACCAATTTTGCTATGTGTCAGAAACTGCAGTTTAAAATACAACTTCTTACGAGCAAAACAGTCAGTGGCTTAACATCAAATTTGTGAAAATACGACTTTTCACGAGCAAAACAGTCAGTGGGTTAAACATCAAATTTGTGAACTAGAAACAAACAGGATCCTGGTAAACAACCTTACCAGACTCAGAACATACCACCTGAGAAACATGGAAACACAAGAAAGGGGAACTACAAAGTACCAGCATTGCAGAAACTGCGGCCCGAACTCATAAACTTCTCGTCTTTCCTCCTGTCCTGCCATTTTGGTCATCTTACAACAGATTAGTGACTGTCCACACGACGATCTTTATTCGGACATTTGCCTTGATGTAGCTAAAGCAGTCTATAGGACCTTCGTTCCTTATAGTGTCTTGTTGAATTATTATTGATTTATTTTCCATGTCCATAGCACGACAACCAACCAGCCATCTACCTATTATTAATATACTGATATTAATATATTGTAAACAAATCTTCTTGCAATACATTCAGATATGAAATTCAGGAAATTGAAACAAATGTTTCAAGTTCCTGTCGGTGAAATGATTCTCGGCGATCGAACAAAGCCCTTAAACCTAATTATTTTCATTATTGTTAATAGATTCGTGACCCTGCACTTTTATTGAAACAAGCGGGCTTCAAATTTTTTTTTCTATTTTTTTTCGCTTGCAAGATGTAAATATAAAAATTTTTTTTATGACAAATAATGACTCGAAATTAAAAGTACATTTTTTCCGCAACTTAGCGTAGTAAAAAAGTATAGAAAATTTAAGTGACAATTAAATACAAAAAATAAAAAAAGAATACTATCTCGAGAGAAAACAATAACCCAAAAATGTTTACCACAAAGCAAAGTTTACTGATTTCGAAAACTTTAATTTACGTACAATACAAAGACGTACATAAAAAACTAAACAATCGCTAACAGGCGGAATTAATTTTGAATTTAAAAGACAGACTAGAAAAGTTTCTATTGTTTTTTTAAATACAAACAAATTATTCATACATGGCGTTTTTGCTTCAGTTTGCGTTGAATTATTGAAATGAATTTTCATTTTAAAAGCGTCAAAAAACTATTTATTTTCAATTGTCTCGGCAAACATTTTTCATGCTATTTAAAGCTGAAAATATGAAAAAGATCTTTACTGTCAGCAAAGTTAATGACTTTCCAAAACCTCTAAACATAAAAAATGGAAAACTAATTAGTTCCATTGAAAGGCTTATGGAATTCGCATTTCAATAAAAATAGTTTTTTTTAAAAATTAAAGCTTATTATAAAAATATATACTCGAGATTCACATGCAACACACTTTTTAGCTTCTTTTAGAGTTTGCTTTAATTAGTCTTTTTACATTTAAAAAAATATTGTATATTATACCTTCTCCTTTTCCAAACCTAAGAATTATTAAAAATTAATCTTTAAGTAATTATCTTCTACTGCATAATTTTCTTTTTATTCAAAGGCATTGCTTCAAAAATAATCAGCACCTTTTTTTTTTTTAAAAAAAACATATTTTTTAATGAAAGCTTCAATCGTGAAATGTATTTGAATTATTATTCATCATTAGAATTTTTGACATTAGTTTTTAAGACTTAATTTAGAGTTTCGTAGAATATCGATTAATTTTGTTTTTCTGAATAATATATTTCGAATAGAAGTTTCTATTCTTTTTAAACTTTATTTTAAAAAAATATAGGCGTGTAAAAAGAAGGAAAAGTTAAACAGTTGTTTTCGAAAACATTAGCTACATTCTTTTATTCTTTCAATGACTTGTATTTTAACAAATGGAAAAAGAAAAGAAAGATTGTAAAATTAAATTTGTTACGTTTTTTACAAAATTCTTCAGTACGCATCATAAATGAGATCATAAAAGAATAACCGAAAAATTATTAAGCTAGTTGCTAAAAAAATTTATTTCACACTTTAATACAATTTCAATTGCACTCCAGGAAAATTAAGTTTCTAGTTGATAAAACTCTCACTAGACCAGGCCTAATATATGTCTTAGAAATTTGGCATCTGACAAAGAATCGAGGACAAAAAGAAATTGCTTTGAGAAAGGTCCACCGAAGTTTTCATCGCGATTTCACAGAAAATGGCCTCTAACGAGGACGTTTTAGTTTTCAAGGACCTTCACAAGTTGGAAAAGTGGAGAACCAAAGCAATGACTACTTGATACTGGGGAATCAGATTTTATCATGATTGGCGTAAAAAATGGCAGTCTAAGTAAAAGAAAATTGTCCTTTAGGAATCTTCTAAAGAACTCTTTGGCCCACCCTGGGATATGCCTCTTATGACGATAACATAAATAAATAGAGGTATAGCTGAATAAAGTTTTAAAAAGTGTGATTTAGGTCTTATATGAACATCTGAAGTTTTCTCAATCTCTCGAATTGAGTTCGAATTTATTAAGAGAGGGAAAAAAATTTAAAATTACGATCTTTACAAGGGAGGTATTTATTTGTCTATTTCTTTAATTTATCCTGTATTAAATGAAACCAAATGTGAATTTATAGGACAAATAGTTTAGAAGCTATTGTACTTTAATTAAAAATATAAATATACATATTATTTGTACATATAGACATTTACTCGCTTTACAATGCTATATCTAGACAAATGAGGTATTGTTTTCGTATTTTTATCTGCAGAATCGAATTAAATCAAAAAGATTAATAGTTTATAAGTTATAAGAGCACATGAGTTACTTATGAAAAGTACTATTCTAGGTACGTGACTATTTACGTGCCTGTCATTGATATCTTATAGAGAAGTAAGGCATTTTTCCATGTACATTCTTTATGCTATATCCCAGGGGTTTCCAACTTACATGATGCTGGTGGCCGCAATTGAAAACACTAGGCAAACAGCGGGCCGCAACATCATTAAAATTTTATATCAGACTCTTTTATGTTTTTAGGAACATTAAATATTACTGTCAGATTTTTGTCAAGTTGCACAAAGCAAAGGAATTGAATTACAAATCAAAATACAAAGTAAATTTTTACCTGAGAAATACATTTTTTTGCAGCGTTGGTATGTTAAATTTCACAGAAACGAAGAAATTTGGCTTTTTTTAACGAAAGAAAAGTATTTTAAACCCATGAAGAGTTTTTACGAAAATTGTCCGCAAAAATATATTTATAATATAAATATAAAAATATATTTATATTATAAAATATATTTTAGCTCGAGGGCCGCAAAAAAGGATTTCGTGGGCCGGATGTGGTCCGCGGGTCGTCAGTTGGTAACCACTGCTATATCTAATGAAATCAAAATTTGTTCGATCGAATTTTTTTTTAAGTTAAGAGTTTATGCAAAAATTAAAAGATCAAAAATTATAATTTTATACGCAGAAAGTCCTTACGATTTCTAAACTATCTTAGTTTCGTCGAATTAGGCTTGATTTAACAGAAATCTGTACTATTTTTTTAAAAAAATCTGTAATATAATAATATAACTTTGAAACTACTTATACCATTGATGCTTTCGATTTAGTGTAAACAAATTAATCTGATGTCGAGATTAAGGGAATGAGACATTTATATTAAACCAAATTTAAAACTTCTAAAATTATTTACAGTTTTCTCGTAAATGCTTCCATGTTAGACTGACTCAATTTTTTCTTAAAGAAAACTGGTCGACACATGAAGATGTATAGGCTAATTAAATTATCCTATTCAAACTTTAGACGGCGTTTTCGCAGAGGATGGTATTTCAAAGCGTTAGATATAATAATTTCTTTTCTTATGTTTCAATTTGATTACAGTTTGTAAATTGGAGTATTTTTCATTACACCAGAAACTTTTTGTCAGTGTTTGTAATTTCTGATCAATTGAATTTTGAACTCTGTTATTATGTAAATCACTATTGTGTTGAAAATAGTTCATTATGTGGTCACCAGTTTCAAACTCATAATTCTCACTTCTCTCCTGCGTAAGTAAAAGGAATATATTTGTTAATGAAATTAATATAAGAACGTTACCACTTTTATTAATTACTAGCCGTGTTTGGGCACCAGCAGGCCAACCATTATAGTTAAGTAGAATTTCAAATATATCGAGATTTATAGTCATACAGTCAAAAATCAAGACAATATGCAAGTATAAACTCATACTGCTTAAGTGAGAGTGGATTTAATTTTAGCCTATTACATATTCGCAATTTCAAATTTTGAGAAATTTTTGAGATTTGTCGAGAATGAGTATCTTTGTGAATTTGCTAATAAAACATATGCTTTAGTGAAACATATGCTTTAAATAAATATTTTTTTTAAGCATCCGGATTTGGTTGAGAAGTGTAGCATGGCAGTTAGAAGAAAAAGAAATGTGAAATAGAAAGGATGGAATTAGAGGAAATGAAACGAAAATGTGAAATGGAAAGGATGGAATTTCAATAGGAAAGAAAATGCGAAATTGAAAAAAAAGAACAGGAACAAGAATAGGATTAAGTGAATAAATGTATAGAATTAACAATTCTGATGATATTGTAGCATTTATACAATATTATCACCTTTGAATGAATTGTGAAAACTTTAAAGCTTAAGGTTAAAAATAGGACCTCTTGTCCTTTGCATTTGACACCTGATACGGCAGATTCCTGATGCTAAATTGGAAGACTATCAACTAATTTTAAAAAATGCATTGTGGTCTAGTGTGGAATACCGGGAAACGTGTTTATCGTTGCATTCACGAAAATCTGAATTTTGGACGAAAAATTGGAAAAGGAAACAAACCATAGGAATTTGAACAGAAATGTAAATCGAGAAGCACTTGTTTCAATTGTGATGAAAAAAGGCACTCAGAAAAATTTTGTCATCAGTTACTTAATCAAAAATATAAACCTGATTGCAAAGTGGAAAAATTAAACTGAAGTAGCAATAAAATGAAGAGAACCTAAATAGCAATAACTCAGAAAGACTCTCTTGTTGAAGATTCAGGGCAACCCAATCGTTGCTGTTGCTGTTATCGTAGGTCATTAAGGTGAAAGGGGTGTGATTGTTCTTGTATTCCAGTGGCATCATCTATATTCCAGAATTCAAATTCTGCCACACACGTTTGTGAGACCCATTCATAAATCCTTTCATTATCCACAGATCTTCCCGTAGTGGACTGATCGTTAAGACACGGTTCCCAACAGATCACCGAAGTCATGCATCACTGGCTGCGGTCAGTGTGTGGGTGGGTGACCACTTGGATTAGTCTGCGTAGGGATCGAGGGTGTGCGGTATTGGTACTCGTTAAACTGTTCTACCGTAAAGTGCTCGACGTCGCGTGCTACCGAAGCAGGGGTGCCATCCCCTCTGCAGAGGTTCAAAGTCGTGATGGCATGTTTTCTGATCATCCTCAGTGATGTTTCCCAAACCGTCGCCAATAGCCCATTGTGCAGCTCTAGTGTGACGTAAATGAACTGCAACAATCCTCCACGGATCATAATTTTGACCTGAACCAGAGAACGGTCAATCTCTAATAGGGGGGGGGGGGNTTTAGGGGGGGGGGGGTTGTAATAGTCCTAAAAATATTCAGCTAATACAAGCATTAATAGAAAACAGTATGACGAGACGAGGAAATAAATAAAAAGAAACAGATAATTTTAAAATATCTTAGAAGTTTTTTAATTTTTTTTTTTGTGGTTAAGATTGCTGTTTATTTATTTATTTTTATTTTTTAAGGATGTGTACTAACCCGTTGCGTGAATTGTAAATGATATTAGCCTTGTTGATGTTTTAAATAGATGTTTTTTTTCCTTAAAAAAAAACTATCTATTTATTACAACTTAAATCAGTAAATCACAGACATATATCTAGGTTTATAGTGGGATCCGAACCACGCTACAATAGATTAATTTCTTTCTAACGTCTTCTCTAATTTGATTTATATGTTCCTTAACTTAACTAGGACTTGTAATAAATTGTACTTTGTAAGGAGCTCAAGAGTCTGCTGACGTATGTATAGCAATAAATAAGTAAATACTTGAAATAGAAATATTTATTTATTTGTAATCATTCATTTCATACGGGGCTCGCTTGGAAAAGCAGCCTTGCTTTTTCGCAAACCGTTATGTAA
This sequence comes from Parasteatoda tepidariorum, assembly GCF_043381705.1. NCBI lineage: Eukaryota > Metazoa > Arthropoda > Arachnida > Araneae > Theridiidae > Parasteatoda > Parasteatoda tepidariorum. The sequence goes on from NC_092204.1 coordinate 22,596,388, forward strand.
CATGAACCGTTATGTTACATGATTCGAATATCACTGCAATCCTGAATGTGTAACTATAAATAAATACATTTGGTTTAGACACATACAGACTCTTGTTCTCATTACAAAAAACAGTTTGTCTCATGTGAAATTAATGAATAGATCACACAAAATGAAGGCATAAAAAAATTGTGCGCATATTTAGTTAAAACTTTTGCGAGCAGATGGCGACATCAACGTATTTCGGGATCATTGCTAGGTTTCATCTCAAAAGACAAACCATTTTAAACTTATCCTTTTTTCGAATAGAGTATTTAAAAATTTTTTATTTTCACTTTACTATTTTTCTCAAAATTTTAATTAATTGTAAAGGTTTCATCTTCTGCAAGAAAAAATTTTAAGAAAAAGAATTTTTGAGAAACAACTCTCTACGTAGCACATCTTTTTCTTATTATAGTGCTGCCATCTCTTAAGTTTTCTTTTCAGTTATTGTAATAAAAATATATTTTAATTAAAAAACTGGCAATTTAGTTATATGTATAATTAATTAAATAATAAAATTTTTTTTAGAGACAGTTCACAACATTTTTTAGAGGAAAGAAAAAACCGTATGTATATATATATATATAACTTCATAAATAGATTAGAGTAGTAGAGGAGGTGGGTCTTAAAATTAATGCTGAGAAAACAAAATGCACGAAAACGTAAAACTGCAAATGCTCAAATAACAAATCGTTCTCTAGATAATTATTATTATTTTTTTTTTGAAAGAGCACCTACCTTGACTCCATCATCGCTGATTCAGGAAGTAACTCAGAATAAAGACACGCGAAAATTCTTAAAAGAAACCAATCATATTTTTTGTTCAGTTACTTTCTAAAAAATAAATTGCTTACAAAACCTTTAAAAATGCGACTTAATAAAATTATTGCTAGAATAACAGGAATACGAGGAAGTGGAACCTGGACGATGACCAAAAGAGATTAAAATGAATTGTTGGTGTTTGCACGAAATGTCCTGGGGAATAATAGGATCGACTGATGATAGAGGTGAGATTGGAAAAATAGATCGAACCTAGAAATCCATAATATCATAAAAGGAAAAAATATTGTTCGCTTAATCAAATCATGGCTTGGAGACATAAAAAGAAGAATAAATCATTTCGGTCTGAAAAAGGTCATCAGCTGGGCATCTCTTTGGGAACCAGACGCCCTGGTATCCCAAGCAAAAGGTGGAAGGACGATGTTAGCGACGACTTGGAT
>NC_092204.1:22598415-22606311 GCF_043381705.1 Parasteatoda tepidariorum
ATATATATGTCTTCCTTGAGGAGGGCAAATACTCTAATTGCGTATTTGAAAATGACAGATTTGAAAAAAAGGGCAACTTCAAATGCGTCGGAGCAAAGATTAATTATTGCTATAAAGTAACGCAAGAAATGCGGAAGGAAATTATAAAAGCAAACTGATATTTTTGGGGGCCTGAAGTATTTTTTTTTTCTTAAATTTCGAGCCGAGTTACAGGTTTTCAAAACTCTCATTAAGCCAATACAGGTATAGAAATCAGAGACACGTGCTTTAACAATACGTGAGGAAATGCAAATTATGAAATTAAGATCGGTGGAAGTATACTATAGGGAAAATTCCTATTAAAAACGAAGCAAAGCTTAATTTCAAAAGCATAATCGAAAACATATGACTCAATGTTGCCGCCACAAGGTGTGACTCTTCCACTTGTCAGCTCTTTTAATATTAAGATTAAAAAAAAGTTAAGTAGAACTAATATTGGAGGTTGAATATCTAAAGTAACAGACTCGAACATGAGAGAAAGTCGATTCAATCCTAACAGATGTCGAATTTTATTTTTCAATTCATAATGCAAAAAAATGTGCTCTGTAATTTCTTTATTTAAATTATACATATTTAAAAAAAAACTACTCTTAATTTAGTAACAATTTAACACATTAAAGCTTTTTAAAATTAAATACAGAATATAGATTGTTTCACAGCTAGGAATTTCTAGTTCCCTCTTTAAAGAGTGCGCATTAAGTTTCGCAATAAAATTTTAGAAATACTCACATCGTATTTTTTGTTAGTTGTGACACTGCAAAATTATTCATTACTTATGGCAGAGTTATGAACATTGTGTCAAGTTATATTTATTTATTTCAGAAATGATAAGTTTTGTAACATATATTGCGAAGTGATTTTAATGTATACTCAAATTTGTTTAATGATTATAAAAAAGTATGTTTTTTTCTTGTAATTATTGAAAAAAAAAGACCGATCTCTTAGATCTAACCGGACGATTTAGGTGGAAAAAATTTCGGGTAAAAAAATGATGAGATTGAAGATACGAAAATGGCATTAATTATGATTAAAGAGGTGAGAGTTAAGCGAAAACTTGCACGTCATAAATGGCCTCGGCGAGAAGCATTTAATCGAAAAGAATGAAAAAGTGATTGAGAAAGTCAACATAAGTGAGAATTGTGAAAGTTCGAATTCGAGGCAAATACTCAAACGAATCAGCGAAAAGACTGACCGTCATCAGTTGAAACAGATTATATAAAATTCAATTTTCACAAATAACACCGACATTTTAAGATGGTAAACATGAGATGTCATTGCAGTGTCTAACGGAGATCGCACAAATTCTAAAAAAGAATGCGTAGCTAATATTATATTAGTAAGCGTAGAATCATCGGACATTTCAAATAGGTTTGAATTTATCGTACACAAGTCTATAAATATGCAAGATATTTCTGCATCCACACTGGTCTCAAGGAGCTATTTGTTTGATTAAATTCAAGACTTATTTTTTAAAAAATATATTTAACAAATAATTATAGATTTCATGAATAAATTAATGATTTCACGACATTTAATATAAATATGCAAAATATTAATCAATAATGATGACTTGAGCATCATTTGATTAAATTGGAAAACGATAGGAGACATTTTTGAGCTTTTCAAGGAAAATTTTGAAAGAAATGTATGTCTTCTCGCTTGAAGCGTTGTTACGTCAACGGTCTTATAAGATTGATCTACTATGTTGACACTTCTTTTGTCACACTAGATCATCCTGGCAAGCACAAAAAAAGTACCACAGCAGTGAGCTCATTCTGCGCAAAATGCTCTTTGCAAGGTCATTGGCAACGCTATTATTTTACATAAGTGATCCTATTTTTCCCGGGCTTTGATTCCAGAATGCATCTTTAAGTCACGGTTGAGCGCAGTTGACTTAAATTTAGAATAGTTTCCAAATATACAGATCCTTTAGAACACCCTTTTAACTTGACAAAAGCGGAAGTAAACATAAAAGTTCACCTTACCCCCTACAACCTTTTCTAAGCATTTAGAAGGGGGTGGGCCTCGTTTGGCAATTCGCCTTGATTATCAAGAATTTAGAACTTTTTCTTCTTTTATTCTCTTGATGGCACTATCCCGAGACATGCCAATGCCAAGCATGCATTGTACTGACTACTTTATCAAATTATTCTGATCAACGAGAGTTGGAAAAATCATTATTTTGGTAGTGTGAGAGGACACTAGATGGCGCTTGGATTCCGAAAGAGACAGTTGAAGTAAAACGATACCAGACTCAGTTAGGAAGTACAAAAATGTTCCTATTCCCGTTTAGAAAATATTTTGGCACAAAATCCGTAGTTCTCGACAATCGTGTTTTTGCTTTCAAAGTTGTAGAGAATTGTTTTTCTTCACTATTTTACTTCAGGTGTCCTTATTACGAATTTCGAGCATTTAACTTTTAAGAGAACCAGACTAATTGTTGCAATTTATTATTTATTGTTTACGTAATTATTATTTGTTTATGTAAATATTATTGAACAAATTATTGCAATAATACCATTTTCCTAAATTATAATTCTTGCTTATATAATTAATGGCGGGGAAGAAATGATCTCCAAAATAAATTAATATAAAAACGTTTCGTAATAAAATTTTAAATTACTCAAAAGTAATTTATTTTTGCCCGCAAAATTTCAGCCTAGTATTTTTCCCTTCAGATGGACTTTTGAATTCAATATAAATAATTTTATTTCATTTTTCTTTGTGAAATCTAAACATTTAAAAGTTATATTTCTTTCGTTCAAATGATTTTACTTATTTTACCATTTCCCATTTTTTTTAAAAATGTACAAATTAACAAAATAGTTTTTAACATTCTTTATCAAAATATTCCTTTACGGTAAATTCCATAATATTTTAATATCAGTTTCCTATAATATTTTAATTCTATAACCTTTAAGGGTAGAACTTAAATATGTAGGGTCATTTAATATAAATAAATTTCATTAGAATTTCATAACATACTTTGGCAGTCATTTACTTAAGGAATATTTAACATTAACGAGTGCCTTTAATATATATTTTTAAAATGTGAGAGAAAAAGGAAGTAAAACAGCATACTCGTAAAGGGTCGCAAATTATCTTTAAAGCCAGATATAAAAATCGCTATCCCCGTGTTATTGTTGTTGTTGATTTACGTCGCACTAGAGCTGCACAATGGGCTATTGGCGACGGTCTGGGAAACATCCCTGAGGATGATCCGAAGACATGCCATCACAATTTTGATCCTCTGCAGAGGGGATGGCACCCCCGCTTCGGTAGCCCAACGACCTGCGCGCGAAGTCGAGCACTTTACGGTAGCACAGTTTAACGAGCCCGTGTTATTGATTACTGCTGAGGAAAGCGAGGCTAAAAAACTTAAAACATATGAAGATCCAGATGGAAGAACGATTTGTGGCCATTTCTTACAAAATTGACTACTAGAGCTCCATCTGTTACATTTTGGGGAATACTCGGTTTTCCTTGTTAGTTATTACTCTGCGAAGATGCTGTTAGAGAATCGGTACCATTCGACTTTTTCTTTTTTCCATGAATCAACGTTGATGGACCATTCATATTGGGTTGTAAGCGAAAACAGGGATAAACTAAAATACAATAATTCAAAGTTTCTTTCACTTGTAAGTTTGGTCAAGCAATTAAACTGGTACTAGAAGGTTTCGCCCCCTGCTCGCTGGCGCTCGCCAACCCCCGGAATTGCTTTCGCAGTTCACTTTGGATTGCTTCGCAATCTGATGCTCGCTTTGCTCGCTTATTGGATTCGTTCTTAAAGTCTAGCTTTTGTATACTTTTTTGAACACTGAAGTTCCGAAAACTTTTCACTGTAGAAAATTCTAAACCTGTACATTTCAATATTAATTTGAAATTGCAAACAGTTCACATATTTTGCTTAATCACACTATTCTAAATTTAGGTTGTTGAGAAAAGTAACTGTTGTAAGTTTTGTTTTAAAGTCTTTCCCACCAGAGGGCTAAAGCCATTCTGGAGTTTCATTAGAGCGGCTCTCTCTTCTTCGTAGATTGTTATATACCGTACGTAGATTATTGAGATTCATAATTTAACTCTAATAAAATTTTACTTAAAATAAAACTAAATATTAACTTAAAATATTAAATAATAAAACGGCATTTAACTCATAACTAATAATATTACTAAACATGGAATAGTAAAGAGCTCAACTCAAAATAAAATAGCAATAGCATAACACTTCTCATTTCTGCCAATGAAAAGGAACTATTTCAGAATTCAAAACCAACCAACCGAATTTTTCTCGGCAACAATCGGAGATGTGGCACACCCACTTTCGATTAGAATTCGGTGAGAATCGAAGACAAATGCTATTGTGTTTATGTAATGAGTTCACAACTTCTTAATTATGTGGATAAATACGAAAAAAAGTTTAGAGATTTGTACAAAACGCCTACAATAAAAACTGTTGCCAACGCGAGAAAAGAAATATCATCGGTTTTATTGGTACATACGTACGTATTAGCGTTTTATATAATATAGATACTAACGTATTAGATCCTATTATCTTTTCTGTTGGTGCAATTGATTTTGATAAAGTTTTCGTTTCTTCCTCGTTTGAATTCGTCACTCGTAATGTGTGAGTTTTTTTTTCTTCATTTTTAACAAAGACTTTAAAAATACACTGGGTTCTTCGGAAATTAATTTCGTTTTTAACCCAAGAGAGTTGCATTTTTTCGCAGCCAACTTTACTCTTTAGTCGCATAATCGTTTTAGATTTTGACAGCTGATAGAACAAGGCTTGCTTGTGAAAAAGTTCGATTCATCCGACGCAGTAGTTTTTGGTTGGTGCGCTTTTAAAGTTGGAAAGTGAAAAGAAATCTTTTAAAAAGTAAAAATACTGTTTTTGAAATCGTAAAAATGCTGTTCAAACAAGGAAAAATATTATCCAATGTATACGGCGAAAACTGGTGAGGAAAATTTTTATTCGGTATTTTTAGTGTTGAAGACGCACCAGGTTCTGGAAGGTTATGTGAAATTGATGAAGACACAATAAAAGCATTAATTCATACAAACCTGCGAATAATGAGATCGCTATGAGATTTAAGTTACCGAATTCGACCGTTTTAGATTATTTAAAACACCTAGATTTAATCTCAAAGCTTGATACATGGGTTCCTCATGTTGTTATATATATATATAAAAAAACTATGCAAGCAATTAAATATTAGATCATGAAAAACACTCTAGTTATCTTCAGCATGCAATCTTTTGTTTAAAGAATATTCTCCTGGAATGACCCCCAGTTTAAAAAATAACAACTTTTTTAATTTAAAATTAAGAANTCAATTAACATTTTAACTTATGTGGAGAAGCTTAGCTCAACTTTATCACGTCATTTTACTGAGAGTTAGTCATTGTTTTAAATTTTACTAGAAGCGATTCAGTTTTGTACTTATTTTAAAAATAACCTCTGTGATCATTTCTAACTTATATCTCTGTTGGAACAAAAAATAGTTTATTGTGTAGATTTAAATACAGTCAAACCCCGCTATAGTGAACCTTCAAGGGACCGAAATTTTGGTTCACTATAACCGGGTGTTCACTATATCCGTTACGCAGGCAATTTAACTAAGGGTTCCCAAACTCCTCCCTTTTATTACACATTATTCAAATAAATGACTGAAAAATATTATGTAGTAGCAAAAAAATGTGTTATTTTTCATTACTCTTCGTCTTGCGTATGAAAAAAAATTAGTAATCTTAAGCTGATGAGCAAACCTCAACATCAGATATAGAAACACTTCCCGACTTTCAGCTAATTTTTCCTGAATTTCTGTTATTCCGTTTTTCAAATCTGTCTAACCTGCCATTCGAGCACATACAAGTAGTCTCATAAAATCACTTAGCAAATTCATCGACATTAGTCCAGATACTGGAAGATTGCGGCTTCTTCGAATGGTGAACCATTTTAGTAATGCTTCTTCAACATCCTTGTGATCTGCTTTTCTCACCTTTTTTCTGCCATCTAATTTTTTTCGTGTGCAGAAATTATTAATTGCCTATTTTTCCATATGTTACAAACTGCAGATTTGGATAGTTTACATTCCCTGAAAATATCAGCTTGATCGCATCCATTTTTAATTTTTCTGATTATGCCCATTTTATTATCAAAGAAGGACGTTTCTTGCTCGCTTAGTTATATTTGAGACACTTGTTTGCATCCTTTTTTTCAACTAAACTGAGAGCAAAAAGGAGTTGAAATGAGAGCCTGAACACATATTAGTGTCCAACCCTTTAACCAATAATGAATAATTACTCATTCCATCTGACAGAAAATGCAAATTGATCCCACTGACACCTTACAGATGCATCGTCTGCCTGAGTTGGAAACATCTGCTTGGTTTGTTTAAGTATAGGAAAGTGAGACAAAGGAAGTAAGCAAGAAAAAATGCTTATCACTACATTCCCCTCTGTAGATGGTTTTCAAAATCGGTATATGTATTTATTTTGAAGTAGAAATTTCAAAATTATTGCAAAAAAAAATGAAGAAAAAAATCAGTCGAAGACAGAAAAAAGTTCATTATATCCAACTTCCTCACTTTTTTGGTTCACTATATCCACAAAAAATAACATTATGCTTGTATAGCTAGGCACGGGACCGAACATTTCGTTCACTATATCCGGGAGTTCACTATAAACCGTGTTCACTATAGCGGGTATAGTTGACGATAAATATAAATACAGCAATTGCAATTTTATTTTTAAATTAAGACAAAAGTAATTATGCGTAAAACAGAAAAGAATTGGTTTACAATATAAACTTATATTGTGAGTTTTCCTTCCGAAAAAATTCATTTTCTGTTTCGAAAAAAATTCGACATGACGAGATTTTGAGAGGAAATCCTTCGACAAAGGAATTCAACTTAACATTTGGTGGATATATAATGACAAGGGAATTTTTTTTTTTTTTTTTTGACATAGCAAGGTTTTCGAGATGTCGATGTTCGATACGTATACAGTACAAGCGCGCTTCATCACTGGGGGCAAGATGGGTTGCCTAAGACAACGTTAAACGCAGGAGATCATGAACTGGCTCAAAACAAAGGGGGTCAAAAATCACATGGATCAGTTTTTTGTTTTTTATTTATTTATTTTTTATTTTCCATTTATTTATTTTTAATCATCAAACAGTAAAGAACAAAATTTTATTAGCGCGGAGTTATGATCAAAACAGAAAAATGAAATGGGGCATTAAGCCAGCATAGACACAATACAGCTCAATAAAATATTTATTTACAGTAGAAAATGGTCTTTAATTTTTATAAAATAATTAAATAAAATGAGAGAATTTACTTTCCGAACAACCCAATATTTTGAGGGCGTTCACTGCAAAATATCCATTTGTTTTAAGTAAATAAGATTGAAAAAAAAAAAAAACTAAATCATCTCATTTAAATACTACTAGGAGGCTTCGCCACCTGCTCGCTGGCGCTCGCCAACCCCGAAACTGCTTTCGCAGTTCATTTCCGATTGCTTCGCAATCCGATGCTCGCTTTGCTCGCTCATTGGATACTTTCTTAACGTCTAGCTTTTGTATACTTTTTTGCACACTGAAGTTCCGAAAAATTTTCCCTGTAGAAAATTCTAAACCTGTGCATTTCAATATTAATTTAAAATTGAAAACAGTTCGCATATTTTTCTTAATCACATTACTCTAAATTTCAGTTGTTGAGAAAAGTAACTGTTGTAAGTTTTGTTTTAAAGTCTTTCCCACCAGAGGGCTAAAACCATGTGTTGTAAAACAATATGAAATAGTACTGAACGCCGGATGTAAAGCATCGGCTTCGATGAAGATAATTTTGTGAGAAT
>NC_092204.1:22609547-22611499 GCF_043381705.1 Parasteatoda tepidariorum
AAATCAGATTGAATGAAAAAAAAAAACTAAATCATCTCATTTAAATACTATGTTACACATTATAGGACAGCAGTTTTTTTCTTTTTTTTAATTATTTTTTCAATAGGATAATTTTTCTTCTTTTTTATATGCACTTTTTTTACATCTCTTGGTCGGACAGAATGAGAAAGAAGCACCCACATACTCCTAAAGTATACATACTAGTGAAAATGGTATTTAATTTTCATTAGAGCTCCATCTGTTACATTTTGGGGAATACTCGGTTTTCCTTGTTAGTTATTACTCTGCGAAGATGCTGTTAGAAAATCGGTACTATTCGACTTTTTCTTTTTTCAGTGAATCAAAGTTGATGGACCATTCATATTTGATTGTAGTTGAAAGTAAGGATGAACTAAAATACAATGATTAAAAGTTTCTTTCACCTGTAGGTTTAGTCAAGCAATTAAATACTATACTAACGTATTAGATCCTATTATCTTCTCTGTTGGTTCAATTGATTTTGATAAAGTTTCAGTTTCTTCCTCGTTTGAATTCGTCACTCGTACTGTGTGAGTTTTTTTTTCTTGTCTTCATTTTTAACAAGGACTTTAAAAATACACTGGGTTCGTCGGAAATTAATTTCGTTTTTTACCCGAGAGAGTTGCATATTTTCGCAGCCAACTTTACTCTTTAGTCGCATAATCGTTTTAGATTTTGACAGCTGATAGAACAAGGCTTGCTTGTGAAAAAGTTTGATCCATCCAAAGCAGTAGTTTTTGGTAGGTGCGTCTTCAAAGTTGGAAAGTGAAAAGCAATCTTTTAAAAAGTAAAAATGCTGTTTTTGTTATCGTAAAAATGCTGTCCAGGCAAGGAAAAATATTATCCGATGTAGGGTAAACTAACCAGTGAAGGAACACTTAAGCTTTGCTTGCCTTTTAAAAAATAATATTATTTTCAAAATTCGTAATTTTAGTAAAATGACTGTGTCAACTTATTTGTTACTAATTGCAAATTATGTAAAAAAATTATAGAGAGCTTACATAATATTGTTTTAAAGTTTTGGGGGTTCAAATAACAAGTAGTAAGAAGACCAGTGAAGGAACAGGTCTTACCAGTGAATGAACACCCAGTAAAGGAACACTTAATTTTGGTTATTTTTTAATGCTCTTTATGAATTTATAAGTCATACAAATGTTTAAAAACAAGCCTATTCTTGAAATTATAACATATAAATACTTGGAAAATGTTAATTTTTTTTTGTAATCATGAATTGAAAATTAAGGTGTCAACATATTAACACATACTGTTCATTCACTGGGAAATCAATGCCCAGTAAAGGAACATTCCCTCACAGGTTAGAAGTTGTTTTTCATATTTTTAACATACTTTTGATGAGGAACATCACTAAAGGTACAAGAAAATTAAAGTTAATCTTTTATTTTCATTAACTTAGAAAAAAAACCTAGTGAAGGAACACTTGTTCCTTCACTTCAAAAAATTCCTTTTCTCTCTCGAAAAGAATTCGACATGACGAGATTTTGAGAGGAAGTCCTTCGACAAAGGAATTCAACTTAACATTTGGTGGATATACACTATCTAGCCATTAATGACCGGACACCCCTTGAAAGGCAGGTAGACTCGTCCTGGCGGAATAAATACGCAACCTGTGGTGGGGGAAGGACCATTCGCGAGCAGGCGACGGCCATACGAGCGTTAACAGTGAAAATGAGTGGACGGCGAGAGCTGAATGAGGCGGAAAAGGACATGATCATAGGCTCCCACCGATTTGGTCATTCCATACGTGCCATCTCCGACAAGTTTCAGATACATCGGTCAACAGTTGGTGACGTCGTGTTGAAATGGGAACGAGAGGGAGTGATAAAACCGCAGTCCCGACCCGGCAAGCCCAAAATAATGTCCGACAGGGATCGACGATCTCTTCGACGTGTAGTGAAGGCAAACCGACAAATGTC
>NC_092204.1:22611714-22625958 GCF_043381705.1 Parasteatoda tepidariorum
GTTAATTAAATCTGCGTTATGTGGAGTGATGAGTCACGCTACATGTTGTGGCACTCTGATGGACAGGTGTGGAGCTGGCGAATGCTCGGAGAACGGTACCTACAGGAGTGCATTGTCACCACTGTGAAGTTCAGCGGTGGAGGAATTATGGTGTGGTCCTGTTTCTCATGGTTTGGCCTTGAACCCTTTGTGTTAGTGCGTGGAACCCAGAACGCAGAAGGGTATAGAGACATTCTTTCCAGACATTCTTCCCACACTGTGGCAACAGTTCGGTAATGGCCCGTTTGTGTTTCAACACAATAACGCTGCCATTCATAAAGCACATGCCATCACGGACTGCTTTGATGAAATGGGGGTGCAAGAACTTGACTGGCCATCCCAAAGTCCCAACATCAATCCAATTGAGCATCTCTTGGATGAGTTGGAGCGGCGGTTGAGGGCCAGACTACAACGCCCCAAAACCACCACTCAACTCTTCGCCATGTTACAGGAGGAATGACGGGCAATACCTGCCGCCGTGTACCAACACCTAGTGGATAGCCTTCCTAGAAGGGTTAAAGCTGTGATTCGGGCGCGTAGCGGCCCTACGCCCTACTGACTTGATACTAGCACCTCATGTACCCGAAATGAGAGGTGTCCGGTCATTAATGGCCAGATAGTGTATAATTCCCAGGGAAATTTTTTTTTGTTGACATAACAAGGTTTTCGAGATGTCGATGTTCGATATATAGACAATATACTGTATATACAAGCGCGCATCATCACTGGGGGCACGAAATTGGTTGCCTAAGACAATGTTAAACGCAAGAGATCATAGAGTGAACTGGCTCAAAACAAAAGGGGTCAAAAATCACATGGATCAGTTTTTTGTTTTTTATTTATTTATTTTTTATTTTTCATTTATTTATTTTTTATCAGCAAACAGTAAAGAAAAAAATTTTATTAGCGCGGAGTTATGATGTAAGCAGAAAAATGAAATAGGGCATTAAGCCAGCATAGACAAAATATAGTTCAATAAAATATTTATTTACTATAAGAAAATGGTCTTTAATTTTTATAAAATAGTTAAATAAAATGAACGAATTTACTTTCCGTACAACCTAATATGTTGAGGGCGTTCACTACAAAATGTCCATTTGTTTTTAATAAATAAGTTTGAAAAAAAAAAACTAAATCATCTCATTTAAATACTATGTTACACATTATAGGACAGCAGTTTTTTTCTTTTTTTTAATTATTTTTTCAATAGGATAATTTTTCTTCTTTTTTATATGCACTTTTTTTACATCTCTTGGTCGGACAGAATGAGAAAGAAGCACCCACATACTCCTAAAGTATACATACTAGTGAAAATGGTATTTAATTTTCATAAATAAATAAAATGAACGAATTTTCTTTCCGAATAATGGAGGAAAGTCACAACAAAACATCATTTTTTTAAAGAAATAAGTTTGAACAATAAATCATTTAAATATTATGCTACGCATTTATAGCTCAGCAGTTTTTTTTTTTTTTTCAAATATAATAATTTTCCTCTTTTCTTAAATGCAAATTTTTTTACACCTTTAGGACCGACAGAATGAGAAAGAACCGCCCACGTACTCCCAAAGTATACATACTAGAGAAAAGTTTAACTTATTTGCAGTTATTTAGGTCTAAGAAAAACAGTTATTCATCTTTGAAATTTTTTTAATTCACAAAACCAATTATTGTTAAATCTAAAACTTACTATCTCTAAAACAAGTATAAGAAATAATAAAACAATTTTATTCTTCAGCTAAAAATTCTACTTATTCGAAGGAATTTTTTTTTTTTAACGAAATATACGGCGTTTCTAAACTTAACTTAATAACTCATAAAAAAGCATAAAAAGGGTAAAAGAATTTTATTCGTCGACTTAAATTTATTTTCGCTCAAAAGTAGCTAATTTTTAATTGAATGTCAGGTGGTTGTCTTTCAAATTTCTTTACTGAATTACTTGAGTTTGTACTCCTCCGACTGACGCGTTCTAAAGAAAAAAAAAGAAAAAAATAGAAACCAAAACAAAGAAAAAAGAAAACTGACGTCATTTTGGTCTCGTTCAGAATGCATCCAAGTTGGCTGTCTTAAAACTCTCGAACGCCTCCGACAGTTCAACTGAAGAAGAATAACGCCAGGAAAAACTTCGCAGCTCCTGTATCAGGTAGCTAGCGCAAAGCATCCTGGGATTTAAGAACATTCATCTAAAAATTTTTGTGCATGTGAGTTTTTTCGGGTAGAAATGGCTCTGTGTCGGCTTTTTCTGGTGTTATTACTCTTTTTACCACTCATTTCATGCAAAAAGAAATCTTCATCTTTAGCATCGGACGTTATTGAAGAAGTGGATCGAAAAAAACTAGAAAAACTCATTAAAGAAGAACAGTTCCTAGCCGTATTTTTCTGTAAGTAGAAAATTAAGAATTCATTGCTCTAAGCATGTCTTTAATTAGAATAGGGTTCGAAAATAGTTACGCTTTCTAACATTTCGTTTGAAAATAACTTTCCTGGCATACCGCGATGTTTGAAGGATTGGTGAAACGGATAAATTTACAGCGCTTATGCAAAACGTGACCATATTTGTCAAGCATAAAAATTAAAATTTTCAAAATGTATTTTTTGTTTCCATGTTAGATTCCACTAAAAAATAGATTTAATTGTTTCCATTAAAAAAGTAAACAAATGTTCGAAATAAATGCAAACATCAATGCTAGATTAATAGAAAATTTAAATAAAAGTAAAATTGATCTAGAATTTTGATGAAAGATTACTAATTTTTTCCAAAATTTTTTTTGAATATTTTTTTTCAATGATTTCCAATAGCGATTTCATTTACATAATGAACATAACAGGACAAACAAGTTTTTCTGTATTTAGAAAAAAGTTAGCTTATTAAAAAGAAATTAAAATAATGTTTTTGAAAAAACGACATAAAAATCTTATTTTTATTAAAATGTTCTGAAAATATATATATATATATATATATTTCGCCTAATATGTGCTCTTCATATTTTTAGTCCAGTAATTGTGTATGTGTCAATGTTACTTAATTCTTTTTGATCTGTTAATGCTTCTATAATCTTTTTTTGGTGAATGGGGGAGAGTAGTCCTTAACCAAAAACGGTTTTTATTAAAATGTATTAAGGTTTTCTTTTTGAACAATTGTTTTCTACTTTTAGAGCCTTGAGTTATTTAGGAATATCTTAAATGTTATCGCTTTATTTCACAATAATGCTTACAGGAGGGATATTTTCAATATAACAGTAAGAATAAAAAGGTTTTTAGCAGATTTTGATGTAGAAAAAAAAAATTTCTTTGCAAGCTAAAATAAAGAACATTTAATTTTGTAATTTCTTAGTAATCTATTAACACTCGTTTTTAAAAAAATGACTCGAAAAACTGGGTAATGAGCGTTTGCAACTGAAACTATTTTACGCAAATTATTAATTTTTTCAATAATTTTAATTTCTTTTAAAATTTATCATTTTTTGATAGATATCAAAGACTATTTCAAATCCAAGAAAAGTTTAACAACGACAAAAAAGGGTTAATTTAATTATTTATTAATTAATTAAATTGAAATATTCCCATAATTTAATAATGCAGTTCTAAGAATATTTTCACACTAGAAATTCCATACATGATTAGGTTTTATAATTATTATTATTTTACATTCGTGTTGCGTCTCTAAATTTTTAAACATGCTTCTACTTTTTCTTTTAAATAAATCTAGAAAAATTCTAAAAATTTTTTTTTTTAATTTTAAATTTTTTATTCCATTTTATAACATTTAATATCAGCATACGAAATAATCAGCATACGAAATAATATATTAAAATGCATTTTTTTAAAAAAATTAATGAGTTATTTTATTTGTCACTTTATTGAAAATTTAAAGAAAAAAATTTTTTTTTTCAGCTTCTTACTTATATATTTAATATGAATTAATACAAAAATACATAAATCGATTTGGAACTTGGTAATTAACTCTCAAAAGTTATAAAATTAAACAAAATAATAAGATTCTGAGGTACATCAAACAAAGTTTTAATTTTCAATTATCAATATTTGAAGACGTCGAATCAAAGACGGAAAGTTTTCACATTCCCGTGTCGAACTAATATTTTTTTAAAAAAAAGTCTTCATTTGCGATCTCTGTTTTTTTGATAGAATTTTAATCTTCCTTATTTTCCTTGTATATTAAATCTTTCTAAAATCAGTTCTAGATAGCCGCATTTTAAGGAGCGTGAAACACGAAAAATTTTTAAAATGTTCCCAAAATTATTATGTTGTTTTGAGAAATAATGCTCTTAATTATTTTTTCAAAAAACAAAAAAAAAAATGCTTTAAACGTAATATCCAAAATTTTGAATATTTATTTCTCATTAATTATTTTTAATGTATTTTTAAGATTAAAAGGATATATCTCAACTAAAAACAATTACTCAAGAATTTTAGAGTATTTGTATTTTAAATAAGTAACTTTCATTAATTTTCAAAAATTGAAAAAAGAAATTGCTTTAGCTTTCCATGCATATAACTAATTCCATGCATATAATAAAGTACGTAATTTTAAGTCTAGACATTTTTTAAATTCTAAATGCAAAATATGTAGAACACTTATTTATGCATGGATATTTAATTCAATATAACTCCTAGTTTGATATTATTATAGATCAAAGTTTCAGTTAAATCAAAAACTAAAAGCAATAAATTTTTAAAGAATTTCAAGAAATTTATCTCAGTTGCCTTGCTAAGAAGTTATATTAAATGAAAAAAAAATCATTGAACAGTTGTTTATCTAATTATATTTTCATCATGAACGAAATGTGTTAATTTGTAATTATCACGTACTGTTAGGAATATTAGATACAAGGATTATATATAGCGAACTCCCTTGAGCTTTTTAGCCATAATGTGAGGAACTTAAAGAAGTTTATCATATTTTTGAAGCATTTGATTTGATTTTTATTATATTATAAATTTAAACAAAATTGAGTAAATATTTTTGAAAATAAAATACAGAATTGTAAAATCTATTATGTTATACATCAGAAATACATTAGCGATATTTTGTACGTTATTTAAACAAATTTTAAATTCATATATTAACGCATACAAATATAGTTTAATGCTATAAATTTATACACTAGTGTAGAAAATAACTTGAAAGTTTTTTAAAATTAATTTTAAATTTATATATTAATACGTGAAACTATAATTTAATATTATAATTTTATAAAATAACACATATAATCATAATTTGAACTTTTGACGTAAAATTTCTATTAAACATATTTTCATACTTTTTTTATTATTTTGAATTAATTTTTATTTAAAGTAAGTGAAATATTATATTTAATATACTTAATGATTCATGGTTATGAAATATAGAACATGCTCGAGCACCGTTGTCTTTCTATGTGTCAAAGGTAAAATCTTCCAAATGCGGCTCTCTTCCAGTCAATGATTTTTCATATTAGCACTTATTTGCCGTTATTTAGATCTAATAGCAACAGTTATCCATCATTAAAATTTCTTTAATTTACAAAATAAATTATTGATAAGTTTTTGAATATAAATAGAAAAAAAAATTGAAACTATTTTTTTCGATTTTATGTTTGTATACAAATTTAATCCCGATAATCTAAGACATTTTTTAAGGAAACTATTAGACTGTTTTTTATAGTTGAAAAGTACCAAATTATATTTTTAATTGTAATTCGATCGTCAAAAAAATATATAAAATTTACACATCAGCGTCAAAAGGTTAATGATATAAATTTATATATATCATTAACCAATTATAGTTTAATGTTATATATTTAAACACTAACATAGATTGGTAAAAATTTAATTTATTTTCTTTAAGCGTTTTATGAGGTAAGTTATGCCAGTTTGGCTTTGGCTACATACTGTGTGTCTGTCTGTGATCCCTTAGCAAATGAAACATTTTATATATTTAACAACATTTATATATTAACATTTATATATGAAAACATTTTATAGATTATGCAATTATAATTTAATGTTATATATTTATACAACAGCATAGATTGGTAAAAATTTGATTTAATTTCTTTAAGCGTTTTATGAGGTAAGTTATGCCAGTTTGGCTTTGATTAAATACTCTCTGTGTTTGTCTGAGATCCCTCAGTAAATGAAACATTTTATATATTTAACAACACTTATATATTAACATTTATATATAAAAACATTTTATAGATTATGCAATTATAATTTAATGTTATATATTTATACAACAACATAGATTGGTAAAAATTTAATTTATTTTCTTTAAGCGTTTTATGAGGTAAGTTATGCCAGTTTGGCTTTGATTAAATACTCTCTGTGTCTGTCTGTGATCCCTTAGCAAATGAAACATTTAGGGTTCTACTATGTCATCAGTAATCTAATAGCTTTTATTGTGTTAAAAGCAGTAAAAATGTTTCATCAGGTATTTCTTGATTAAGTGACAATTGTTATCTCTAATTTCTTTCTTTTTTTTCGAAAGGAAGAAAGAAATTCCTCTCTCAGATGATGCGATGGTAAAGAGAGCTTTTTGCTTGTGCTCCTATTATATCTAAAAATAGCGCGATCTCTGATGTGTGTTATCTTACGAGAACTATGATCACTCACGCTGTTGTGAAAGTTATAAAAAGAACAGCTAGAGAGCGAGAGAGTAAATCTTTGCCGTTTTCGAAAAAAGCAGAAAAAGTGCAATTTTTAAAGTTTACGTGCGTCGAAGATTACCTAACTTCAAGTATTGGCATTTCTTCCAGCGGTGTTAGTTCCAACTACGCACGCAAAACTACTCAATCAATTTTTGAGGCAAAATTTTCACTATAAATTCGAATATTAAAGGAAGTAAGAAGTTCTCGAAGGCAAAAATGTGTTTTTATTTATCACCATAAAATAGTTTTTTTTTCACTTGAAAAATAAATATTGTAAATAATATATTTCAATATTTTCAATATTTGCCTTAATGAAAATGGGCACACTATTGTTATTTAATAAAGGTCAAAATTTATTTTATGCATTTAGTTTCTTAATTTTTATGAATACTTTAAAATATAATGCTTATAAGCATTTTTACTATGAATTCGAATATTAAAGGAAGTAAGAAGTTCTCGAGAGGAAAAATGTGTTTTTATTAATCACCATAAAAAAGTTTTTTTTTTTCACTTGAAAAATAAATATTGTAAATAATATATTTCAATATTTTCAATATTTGCCTTTATGAAAATGGGCACACTATTGTTATTTAATAAAGGTCAAAACTCATTTTATATAATTGATTGCTTATTTTTTATGAATTCGTTAAAATGTAATGCTCATAAGCATTTGCACTATAAATTCAAATATTAAGGGAAATAAGAAGCACTCGAGTGGAAAAATGCGTTTTTATTAATCACTATAAGATAGTTTTTTTTTCACTAAAAAAATAAATATTGTAAATAATATATTTAAATATTTTCATTATTGCTTTTACGAAAATGTGCATACTATTGTTATTAAATAAAAGACAAAATTTATTATGTATTTATTAGTTGCTTACTTTTTATGAATACTTTAAAATATAAATGCTTATAAGCATTTCTTTTAAATAGTTATGCATAGTTTGATGCTCTTAAACTAAATTTTCGTACAAAAAATTACAGAGAATTCACAATAAGTTTTATTCATATATATTTGAAAAAATCAATCTAAGTACTTTATTTAATGATATATAAATATTATATAACTGAATTTCTGAAAATTTAGTACCTTTTATGCCAAGTTTATGTCTAAAACTATAAAAATATAATGAGAAAATTAGCTACAGCTAGATTAATAAAAGTATAAGAGGATTCAGAAGGATGCAATTTTATATGATTGCATGTACAGGAATATGTGCGGAATATTTTTAATTTCAGGTAATATCCATTTTCCTACATAAGTATTTCTCAAAAGAGCAGTTTGAGCTGAGTCCATATCTCTAAACGCGCATTTCGAGATATGCCCATTTCTCTAAATACGTATTTTGAGCTACTTACATTTCTTTAAACGCACAATTAAAACTATGTTCAAAGCATTATGTCTACCGACGATTTTCTAATTGTACAATTAGAAAAAGCTGACGAGAAACTGTCTCGACCATTTTTTATTCATTTGTCTCAATCCTTCAAAACAAGGTTTTTTTTAATATCCACCAGAACAAAGATAATTAAATTATAACATCATTAATTTATTAAGTTGCTGAATGATATTGAATAATATTTAATTTAGCAAAACACAACGTCAAACTAATTTCCTTAACGCCTTATTTGTATTTGTACATTGTTATTAAATAAATTTTTCAAAAAAATGAAAAAAGAAAAGATATTCAAAAAAAAGAAATTTTTTTTTCTTCATTTAGTTATTTATGGTTACAAATGCTATACTTTGAAAATCATTTCATGTAAAATTTGTACTAAACAGTATTTGTGACTAATATTTTTTAAAGAAATTAAAAGTATTTAAAATAATTGAAACGGAATTGAAACTTTTCATTATATTTAACCCCTTCCTTCTCGCTCCCGTGAAAATGACCGGGTGAGATTTCGCCCGCTATTTCTCGCTCACGTGATATTGACGGGCTGGAGTGTTCAGTAGTAACGCGCCAATANTTTTGCTTGTGCTCCTATTATATCTAAAAATAGCGCGATCTCTGATGTGTGTTATCTTACGAGAACTATGATCACTCACGCTGTTGTGAAAGTTATAAAAAGAACAGCTAGAGAGCGAGAGAGTAAATCTTTGCCGTTTTCGAAAAAAGCAGAAAAAGTGCAATTTTTAAAGTTTACGTGCGTCGAAGATTACCTAACTTCAAGTATTGGCATTTCTTCCAGCGGTGTTAGTTCCAACTACGCACGCAAAACTACTCAATCAATTTTTGAGGCAAAATTTTCACTATAAATTCGAATATTAAAGGAAGTAAGAAGTTCTCGAAGGCAAAAATGTGTTTTTATTTATCACCATAAAATAGTTTTTTTTTTTTCACTTGAAAAATAAATATTGTAAATAATATATTTCAATATTTTCAATGTTTGCTTTTATGATAATGGGAAAACTATTGTTTTTCAATAAAAAACAATATTTCATGTATTTAGTTTCTTAATTTTTATGAATACTTTAAAATATGCTTATAAGCATTATTGTTATGAATTCGAATATTAAAGGAAGTAAGAAGTTCTCGAGTGGAAAAATGTGTTTTTATTAATCACCATAAGAAAGTTTTTTTTTTCACTTGAAAAATAAATATTGTAAATAATATATTTCAATATTTTTAATATTTGCCTTTATGAAAATGGGCACACTATTGTTATTTAATAAAGGTTAAAAATTCATTTTATATATATGATTGCTTATTTCTTATGAATTCGTTAAAATATAATGCTCATTAGCATTTGCTCTATAAATTCAAATATTAAGGGAAGTAAGAAGTTCTCGAGTGGAAAAATGTGTTTTCATTAATCACCATAAAAAAGTTTTTTTTCACTTGAAAAATATATATTGTAAATCATATATTTTACTTTTTTCAATATTTGCTTTTATGAAAATGGGCGTACTATTGTTATTTAATAAAAGCCAACTTTTTTTTTTTTGCAGTTAGCTGCATATTTTCTATGAATACTTTAAAATACAATGCTTCTAAGCATTTTTTTAAGAAATAGTTATGCATCGGTTAGTGAGCTTAAAAGAAATTTTCATAGAAAAGTTGCAGAGAATTCACATTAAGTTTTATTAATATATATTTGAAATAATCAAGCTAAGTACTTTGTTTAATGATAAATAAATATTATATAACTGAATTTCTGAAAATTTAGTACCTTTCACACAAAGTCTATGTGTAAAAATATAAAAAAATAATGAAAAAGTCAGTTACAGCTAGATTAACAAAAGTGTATAAGGATTCAGAAGGGTAGAAGGATGCAATTTTTATGATTGCATGTACAAGAATATGCACGGGACATTTCTAATTTCAGGCTTTATCAATTTTCTTAAGTAAGCATTTTTCAAAAGCGTATTTTGAGCTGAATCCATATCTCTAAACGCGCATTTCGAGATATGCCCATTTCTCTAAACACGTATTTTGAGCTACTTACATTTCTTTAAACGCACAATTTAAACTATGCTCAAAGCATTATGTCTACCGACGATTTTCTAATTGTACAATTAGAAAAAGTTGACGAGAAACTGTCTCGATCATTTTTTATTCATTTGTCTCAATCATTCAAAACAAGGTTTTTTTTTTAATATCCACCAGAACAAAGATAATCAAATTATAACATCATTAATTTATTAAGTTGATGAATGATATTGAATAATATTTAATTTAGCAAAACATAACGTCAAACTAATTTCCTTAACGCCTTATTTGTATTTGTACATTGTCGGCAAAAAAAAAAAAGTTTTTTTTCATTTAGTTATTTATGGTTACAAATGCTATACTTTGAAAATCATTTCATGTAAAATTTGTACTAAACAGTATTTGTGACTAATATTTTTTAAAGAAACTAAAAGTATTTAAAATAATTGAAACGGAATTGAAAATTTTCATTATATTTAACCCCTTTCTTCTCGCTCCCGTGAAAATGACCGGGTGAGATTTCGCCCGCTATTTCTCGCTCCCGTGATATTGACGGGCTGGAGTGTTCAGTAGTAACGCGCCAATAAGAATAAAACTAATTCATTTCTTTTGCCCGGAAAAAATTTTAATTCTCATTTTACACACCTGATGATAGTACTAGGATATTTTTAAGGTAATTGTGGATAGTTAGTTCATTTTAAACTAGATGTCAGCACTAATCAAATACGTAATACAAATACAAAATCCAAAAAATAGGCACTTTAATGACCGTTTTCTTGAAAATTAACCGATCGTTAAGGGATTAATTTATATTTAAGATAGTAGCATAAATTTTCAATGTTCGTTTTATATATCTTGGCATATTGGGCAATTTGCTCACCAAGAATCAAATCTACGTTAAAATGGTCATTATTAAGGTCCATTCCCCCGCCGAAGCTTTAGATTATAAATATCTCTACACATAATTGTTTTGATGAATTTCTTTTCTTTTTTGGGTGTGCCAAAACTGTATTTCATGTGATAATTAACCGCTTTAAATCTGTATCATAACTTAATTGGCACTGTCAGGACTGTCAAACGAGTTTTTTCTTTCTTAATTTGTAGTTCTGTTGAATTTGTCAAGATTTACTTATATAATTTCACTGACATCATATATTTATAAAATGGTAGCTGCATTAATTAAAACGTATATAATGATTGTTTATCAATTTTATAATTTTTAAACAAATAAAATAATTGAAACGGAATTGAAACTTTTTATTATATTTAATTAATATTTTAAATAGTAGCATGAATTGTCAATGTTCGTCTTATATATCTTGGTATATTAGGCAATTTGCTCAAGAAAAATGAAGTGCCTGGAATCAAATCAAAGTTAAAATGGTCATTATTAAGGTCCATTCCCCCGCTGAAGTTTTAGATTATAAATATCTCTTTACATAACTGTTTTGATGAATTTCTTTTCTTTTTTGGGGTGTGCCAAAACTTTATTTCATCTGATAATTAACCGCTTTAAATCCGTATCATAACTTAATTGGCACTGTTAAGACTGTCAAAAGAGTTTTTCTTTCTTAATTTGTAGTTCTGCTGAATTTGTCAAGATTTGCTTATGTAATTTCACTGACATCGTATATTTATAAAATGATAGCTGCGTTAATTAAAACGTACATAATGATTGTTTATTAATTTTATAATTTTTAAACAAATAAAATAAATTAACATGTAATTCAATTATTTGAAAAAAGTTTTATCTTTGTATTACGAACCATTGTGTTATTTATTACTTTTTGTTTAGAGGGATTTTTTTTTCGCTATTTCTTGAGTATTCGAAGTTGTGCTTTCTGGGTAACTTTAACTTCTAATCTATTTCTTTAAATCCTTCTCATATGGAATTTAATTGAGAAGCCTGATTTACAAAGATTACCTGATTTACCCTTTCTTCCTTTTATGGATAAGCATAAGACTTGCACATTAAATATCAACATTCTGTTACTGTTTTATCTTCAAAATATCTTTGGATTGAGGATCATTTCCTTTTTATTTTATTTTCTCTTTTTTGTCCAAGAAATTATTTTGCAAAACTTTTGAACGAAATGGATTTTGAAGTAAATTTAACTTCTCGTCATAGAGTTCAGGAAAGCATACCATTGAAAGCTTTAGAATTTGAACACAGCTCAAAATGCGTATTCACATTTTTTATACAGGTCAAAATGTGTATTTATGAAAATGGACTCAGCGCTTTTAAGTAAATGGACACAGACCGAAACGCGCCTATTCAATGTAAACCCAAAAGGAACAACTGAACAGAGCCAGGAATTTCTTGCTTATTTTTCGTTACTTATTTAAACACTGAGCATAATTATTACAGTGCAAAATCTTTGACTTTAATATATGTAGCCAAAATCGGGATGGCTAGGCTAGGTGTTTTTTAGTTGTGACTTTTGAAGCGATGCATTTGTATTAAAACTCTGAACGATTAAGCGGACTTTAAAAAATATGAATTCCAACAACATAAATTTTCTCCCAGTATTTAAATTTATTGGAGCCCTTGCGACCTTGTAAAAACAGCTGTTGACTTTTAAAGCCTTAGAATACTTAAATAAATGTACAAAGTGATTTATTCAAAGGAAATTTATTGGGATTCATTAGTTTAGTCTTCATTAAAAAAATATTCATAAAAGAAGTTTGAGAAACGGAATCAAGTGTTTAATCATTTTCTGAAACAAGCATGATGAGATCTATCCATTTTTGAGAACACGCAGTTTGAGCTGCGTTCGTTTTCGTAACACGCATTATGAGCTATATCCGTTTTCGTAACACTCATTATGAGCTGTGTACATTCTCATGTACGCGCATTTTAAGTTGTGTCCATTCTTGAAAGCGTATTTTGAGCTATGTCCATTTTCATGTAAGCGCATTTTGAATTGTGTTCATTTTAGCATACACTCATTTTGAGCTGTGTCCAGAATAATAAGCTCAACGACGTTACTTTAAATTCATTTTCTGAAAATAAAAAGGTATCTGTATTGGAAGTTAGAGTGTGGAAATTGTACTGTAAGTGCGATTAGACTTACTTTGTTTTCCCCTTAAAACTGCGAAATTTTCCTGATAGGTATCTCCCCTGGTTGTGAACCACTGTTACAATTTTTAAAATAAATCAACAAACAAATAAAAGGGAATAAAATGCATCTGCATTTTATGATATCATAAAATTGTTATTCCTTAAGTTGTATATTTAGACAAAAGATGATAAATTTAAAGCAACATTTACATTACAATGAAATGTATTATTTTGTTCAGCAATATTTCAGTTTTGTCATTTATATTGCACTGCTTTTTTAAAAATGTATTCTATATCTTCGAAACGGAATTCGTTCCAATATCAAAACGCACATCTTCAATTGTGGAAGAGAGTCGTTTATCACATAATAAACTTCCTGTCTGCATTTTCAGTTATTGTCAAGGTCATTTCAGAATCCTTTCTCTTTTGTGGGAGTCATCGTCAAAGTTAATTTATCAATTTAACCCCAAATCATAAATAAAACAGCACGTGTTTTTAGTTTAGATATTTTTTCCTTTAAAAAATGCATAAATATTTTGATAATGAAGATAAGTTTTAAAAAAAATTGTCATGAAGAAATTAAATATCAACCTATTGTTCCTAGATGTTTACTTGTACTATGGATGGAAACAATGGGCATTCTGAGTGTTTTTTTTTTCATTTAAGAAGTTTCTAGATATTTAACAAATATATATTTAATGTTAAAATGTTCCTTAGATATAAAACTCGTAAGAATTAAATTATTATAAAATGTAGCTAATTGTTTCATGGTAAGAAAACTACTCAATGTTTATAACGTTTATTATTGAACAGAAAATATGTATATGCAAACTATGACAGTGTAGCACATAAAAAGTGACGTAAAGTTGTGATCTCTCTCTCTCTCTCTCTATCTCTATCTATCTATCTATCTATCTATATCTATATATATATATATATATATATAATTTTTTCTTATAAATATGAATAGAAGTACGGAGATTCTTACAAATTGGCTGGGTTTTTATTTGTCTTGCGTTTTTTGCTATAACTTTGAAACTATTCAAAACTTGTTACC